>NC_086317.1:387537933-387837933 GCF_036172605.1 Pelobates fuscus | reverse complement strand
ACTTGGAAAAGCGGGGGCTAACCTAAAAGAAGGTCTCCGGTTCCTCTCTCGAGTGTTCTGTCTCTCTCTTAAACGTTCATCTATACGAGAGATGAACGAAATTAAATCCTCTAAATTCTCAGGGAGTTCTCTGGTAGCAACCTCATCAAGGATTACTTCAGATAAGCCATTCAAAAATACATCCATATACGCCTGCTCATTCCACTTGACCTCCGACGCCAGAGACCTGAACTCTAGTGCATAATCCACCAGTGTTTGGTTCTCCTGTTTCAGACGCAACAGTAATCTGGCGGCATTAACCTTTCTACCTGGAGGGTCAAATGTTCTTCTAAAAGCAGTTACAAAGGCATTATAGTTATAAACTAATGGGTTATCGTTCTCCCATAATGGGTTGGCCCATCTCAGAGCTTTCTCAATAAGTAGGGTGATAATAAATCCTACCTTTGCCCTATCAGTAGGATAAGAGCGAGGTTGCAATTCAAAGTGGATACTAATTTGGTTTAAGAAACCACGACACTTCTCAGGAGCCCCACCATAGCGTACTGGGGGGGTAATGCGAGAAGAAGCACCCACTGTGGCTACCTCTAGACCTGAACCGACAGGAGAAACAGGGGTATTACGTATCTCCTCTGGTGGGTTATTGGCACGAGATAATAGAGCCTGTAGCGCAAGCGCCATCTGATCCATTCTGTGATCCATGGCTTCAAACCTAGGATCAGGAGAAGCCAGCTGACTGTTTGTACTTGCAGGATCCATTGGCCCTGTCGTAATGTCAGGATCGGGACAGGGATCCAACACGCAGAGTACAAACAGTAGCCAGATACGTATACCGGACCTTAGAATGGCCGGACTAACGTAAGTAGTACAGTATAGAATGGTCAAAGACAAGCCGAGGTCGAGGGTAACAGAAGACAGGTAAGCGAGAGACAAGCCGAATCAAGGGTAACAGAGATAAGCAGAGTAAGGTAAACAAGCCGGGTCAAAACCAAAAGGGATAATAGAATACACAAGCACTGAGTGACTAGAACAAGCTAGAACCACGACAGGGCAATGAGCTAATGAAAGAAGCTCTGTTAAATACCCTGTTCAGAGCAGTAACCACGCCTCCGAGGCTTCCTGATTGGTCCTGCAGCAATTGAGTGACAGGTCGTTCCGGAGGAGTGTCCTGATGACAACTTCCTGCCTAGATGCTGTAAAAGGCAGTCACTCCCTCGCGGCCGGCCTTGCATGACCGGATAGACCGTGGGGAAGGGTGCCATCAGGCCGTCTGGATGGAGGAACAGCTAAGTCTCTACCTCTTTCGGAGGTAGAGACCACAGGTACCCTGACATTGATATAGTATTCTTTTAAGCAAACCAATAAGTTTGAATGACTATCTGTTCCTGACCAAATTAGAAATAATTAAATTTCGTATACGCAGAAGTAAATTCACACTGACACGAGGTTCAGGTTAAATGAAAGAACTTCAGAAAATTTAATGGCATCTGTTAAAAAGTGGGTGTGCAGACCCTTATAAAGGCATTATTACATCATTGAAGAAAATCAAGATATCAACAAGTAAACATTATTAATTGGTTTAGGTGTTAAGTGGTTAGTTAAAAGCCCTCCCTGCTGGGTGTTATATCTAGCCTCACAACTGTCGTCATGATCTTCTCCTCCAGATTTCAGCGCCATCTTGCTAGCACGAGGAGTTCACTCGATGGGAGGGGGGCTTTGGCAGCTATTCATTTTGAGTAGTTGGCACGTTAGTCTCTCAAGGTTAGTTCTCAAGGCCTTTTTAGTAACTTACACATTTTACTATCTGCTACAATATTTCACTCAACAGGATCCTAGCATTTCCTGCTGACACACTATTTCTATGAACAAAGCATTCTTGTAAAGCTTAAACTTATGAGGCCTAAGAGAGAAATATAAGGATATAGATTTAAAGGGGTCTAAGATTTAAAGGGGCCTAATAATTCTACAACAGTCCCCCCATAAAATGTTAATTACTAAAAAGATAAACTTTATTTGTTAATATCAGAAGACTTGTTAGCCCAAAGACACATAAACCCTATGACTGCTAACTTGGTGTTAATGCAAAGTGCAAGTCTATCCCTTGTCTGACCCTAACAGGCTGCAGCTCATCCGTCAGTACAGCTCTCGAACACTTCACTCCATGGGTATCCTGCGGTGGCTTGTCCACCACTTCTCCACACGGTAGGCTAACCCATATAGACAGAAGCTGTCCCTGAGCTGTCCCTTCCTAGATTTTCTGCATTTCATCGTCATAGGGGAGAGTTTGTAGCGGAATACAGGGCGATGTGAGATCTTGATCACCAATTTCCAGATGAGTAAAGGTTGGTGTCGTTTGGTCTACAGTCTTCTGTAAGAACTTTCTGAGGCACGGGAGGACACAACAAACGAGAAGAGCAAGAATAAAAAGAAATATTAGTAGAGCCATACCAATATGAACTAAAGCTTTCTGCCAACCAGCCATCCAACCAAACCATTTTTCCCAGGGATCCGTCACCCCAGAGTTCCTTTTTAACTCTTCTGAGAGTTTATTCAATTTTTCTATGGCCAGGGTGACCTTACCATTAGGGCCTGTGTTTTCTGGAATGTAAGTGCAACAAGTCATGGTGTCGGGTAGTATTTTACATACACCCCCCTTTTCGGCTAGAATCATGTCTAAGGCCAGTCTGTTCTGGAAGGTCATCTGGGATGTGGCTTGTAGTTGTTCGGCTAAACCCTGGAGGGCATCCCTGGTATAATTAACAAAGCGCTGTTGGTTATAATAGATACAATTTATCCAGTTAAGGTTTTTATTGGCAGTGACTATAGTGAACAGTGATTCAAAACCCACAGTGACTATAGTGAACAGTGATTCAAAACCCCCCTAGGCACCCCAATGGCATATATGTAAACATGTGGGTCAAAACTGCCTTTTACTGGGGTTTCTCGTTTGGCTCTGGCTGGTGCATGTTGTGGGCCGGGTATGTCAGTATGGTTGTCGGAAATAATGTGTATGGGCATGATGACTTTAGCTAGGGCACACTCACCCCACCATTCAATCTCCAGCCTAGATCTTATCAGTAGATCCCCACATATCCAGTAAATATCCCCCAGTGACCTGGTATGATGCTGTAGCAGGTGTTTGGGGACAGTTCTGTAGGTGGCACAATAACCTTTTGAAAAGTTACCCACAAATTTACCAGTTTCGTCATAGTTGGTATAGCAAGTATAATTACCTTTGTAAATTGTAACTCCGTCTGGGGGTTTGACATTTCCTACTAGGAGAGGGTACTCTGCTGTCCATGCTTTGCAGAGGGACTGGTTGGAACCATAATTAAAGGCAAAAAGACTTAGAAAACAAATTTCTATTTCCAAAGGGATAGTTAAGGGGACGGTGCCAAGATGGGGTCGAGCACCTCCACATACATAACAGGCAGTTCTATTATGCTTATTAGCATTATATCTCATCCACTCTAACCACAAATTTATATCATTAAAGCCTGTTTCAGCGGCCATAGTATCTTCAAAAGTAGGGTTAGCAATGGCCATCATGTCCCTAAAGGACTGGATGTGTGGTTTTAGCGGATTTGGGACCATATGTTCAGCCCCTTGCCACTCTGGAGAGTGACACATGTCTTTGAGATAAAAATGACCTAATTTGTTATAGGAATCTCTTCTCCAATACATTCCCATTACATATTGATCAGCATCCTCTGGGCCAGGATGTTCAATATTTAACATCAATTTCATAGGTGTACCTCCTCCAGGCTTTCTTAAAGTCATTCTTTGAAGGAGGGATCTACCATGGTCATCTATCTTTGATAAGGCACTTTTTGGTTTGTAACCCCAGGCAGGCCCGGCATTCCATCCCGCCGCCCCCCAATGGTTACAGTTGTGCCCCCACTGTTTATCAACTACACAAACATAGGGGTCTTTTGCTTGTGGTATATCTTTATAGATGGCTTGGATCTGTGATTTAGGGAATGGGCAATCTACAATATCACAGTAATCAAAAGTAAAGGTGGCTACGCGGGTACATGATGAATTATACCAGAAGGTGTACCCACTAGCATCTTTAGTAATGGCCACTTGCTGGGCTTTAAGGAGGCCAATCAAGGGGATTAGGTACCAGAAGTACATGGTTGTACAGAATCAGTTTCCTCTGGAGCAGGTGTCTTTTTGGGAGTGGGAGGCGTGAATCCAATGTGGCCTACCAGCCAGCTTGACAGAGGTAGTGGTGATCAGGAGAACCTGGAATGGTCCCTCAAATCTTGGTTCCAGAGTGTGTTTTCGCACAAATTTCTTGACTAGGACCCAATCACCGGGAAGCAGACTGTGGTTGCCTGTGTCAGAATCAGGATCTGGAATTGAAGAGAAAACTTGGGCATGGATTTTGTTTAAGGCACCTGCAAGTTCAGTCACATAATCTACTAAAACATCAGTTTGAAGCTGCAGTTGTTGGGGAAAATAGCAACCTAGTCTGGGTGCAGTCCCAAATAGAATCTCATAAGGGGACAATGAGGGCTTCCCTCTGGGTGTATGTCTGACACTGAACAGGGCTACTGACAAGCTTTCTGGCCAGGGCATTTTTGTCTCTTGTGACATTTTTAGCATTCTAGTTTTCA
Source organism: Pelobates fuscus (assembly GCF_036172605.1). Taxonomy (NCBI): domain Eukaryota; kingdom Metazoa; phylum Chordata; class Amphibia; order Anura; family Pelobatidae; genus Pelobates; species Pelobates fuscus. The sequence goes on along the minus strand of NC_086317.1, from coordinate 387,833,314 downwards.
AGGTACCATTCATACGCTCCACCTTACCACTACTCTGTGGGTGGTAAGGGGTATGAAAAGCAAGAGTCACTCCTAGAGCAGTCCAAATTTCTTTGGTAACTGATGCTGTGAAGGCCGGACCTTGGTCACTTTCAATAACTTCCGGCAATCCAAATCTACACACAATTTCTGTAAGTAGACGTCGTGCTGTTGTTTTGGCGGTAATGTTAACCACTGGGTAGGCTTCCGGCCAGCCTGAGAACATGTCCACTATTACTAGTGCATATTCATAATTGTTACTCTTTGGTATCTGGATATGGTCTATCTGGATTCTTTGGAATGGATACATGGGTTTAGCCAGGTGTTTCAAGGGGACTTTAGCTGTTTTCCCAGGATTACATTTAGCACAGATGACACACGCCTTGCAGTAATTATTGATTAGCGTGGTAATTCCAGGAGCTTCATAGTACTTCTGTACAAGGGCATTCATCAGATCTTTTGATAAGTGTGCAGGGCCATGTGCCCATTGAACAACGGCTGGGTATAAACTCTTAGGGAGACAGTATCTGAGGTTGTTGTAATACACTACATCCTTTAGAACAGCCCCTTTCTGTTTCCATTTTTGTATTTCTTCGGGGGCTACTGTAGCCTGTTGTTCTCGTAAGATCTTTAGATCGGTTGGAAGAGTCTGCAGAGTGAATATTGGGATTTCTTCATTTCCGGACACTCTTCTTTCCACTTCCTGTGGTTCTCTTGCAGCTTGCTTTGCAGCTTGATCAGCTAGATGGTTGCCCTTTGCTTCATCCGAGTCCAACTTCCCATGTGCTTTTATCTTCAGAACAGCCACTTCTTCTGGAAGTAGGAGGGCGTCCATCAGCTCCTTGATTGCAAAACTGTGCTTAACTGGTGTGCCGGCAGTGGTAAGAAATCCTCTTGTTTTCCAAATTAGTCCGAAGTCATGAGCCACGCCCAGTGCATATCTTGAATCTGTATAGATATTGGCGCGTTTTCCTTCAGAGATCTTGCATGCTGAAGTTAGAGCTTGTAATTCAGCTTCTTGTGCAGACTTTGTTGATGGTAGAGATGATGATTCAATAATTTCATCTGTTGTGGTGACGGCATATCCTGTATGATATTTTCCTTCTTCATCAGCATACCTGGAGCCGTCCACAAACAGGGTGATGTCAGGATCTGTTAGTGGATCCTCATGCACGGTTGGTAGGTGTGTTGTTTCCATTTTCATCTGTTCGAAGCAGTCATGGGGGGTTTCTGGATCATAGTCGTGATGTATGACCAGGTCTTCAAATTCTTCTTCCAGAAGGTAACGTGGCCATGCTCTTATATGTTCAAGTTCAGTTGATGCATACCTGGCAACACCTATTTCTTGAAGTTGTGAAGCATCCATGGTGGCCCATAATTTTGCCATGGGCCCAAGATCACCCCATGACTTAGTCTTTGACTTGGTTACAGGGACATGTGGAATGGCTGTGTCCCAATGATGGTACAGATGTTCAAGTCCATGTGGCAGTTGGATCAAAGCCATGCTGTTACCTTCAGTATCGTAGTAGAAATCTTGTAAGGTGAATGTTACCTCAACCAATTGAAAAAGTTAATCTTCATAATGAGGGTCAGGGTTGATGGTTGGTTTGTACCACATGGTGCAGAAGGCATATTCGGGCCCGTCACAGGGAGGCAAATTGGGGAGCAGTTTTGTAAGGGTGTGTGCATAGTAGCTACCCCCCTCAGGGAGTGGCAGAAGAGTGGACGGGTTTAAAACCTGGCATCTCTGAAGGGTGATGTTGTCAGGTAGTAGTAGACGACATTGGAGTTGAAGGTGTCTGGCAGCTGTAACGTGCTTGATTTGGACCTGGTTAATTATGGCAGAAATATCATGAGGTGCCAAAACAGTGAGAGAGTGTCAAAGAACCAGGTCCCCAGTACATTCAATAAGTTCTTGAGCCGCGAAGACAGCACGAAGGCAGGAGGGGGTTCCTCTGGCAACAATATCCAGTTGACAGGAGAAGAATCCAATAGGCCTCTGGCGGCCGCCAGGACCATGTGGTTGAGTGAGGACACCTGTAGCATGGCCTTTTCTTTCAGACACAAAGAATTTGAAAGGCTTGTCGTAGTTTGGTAGGCCCAGAGCAGGGGCAGAGGCTATTGCACGCTGAATAATATAGAAATTGTCATAAGCTTCTGATGACAGACAGAAGGGGTCTGATTTGAGAGCATCATACAAGGGTTGCATAAGCAGAGAGGCCTCAGGGATCCAGGCTCTGCAGTATGAGATGAGGCCTAGAAAGGCAGGCAGGGATTTTGTGGTCTTTGGAGGTGGAATGGCCAACACTGCTCTGACACGATCACGTGTGAGATGTCTGGTGCCGTGTGACAGGCAGTGGCCTAAGAAAATTACAGTAGGCTGGCAAAATTGAAGTTTGACAAGAGATGCCTTACATCCCTGATCTGCAAGATAACGGAGGAGATCCAGAGAACATTTTTCTGTTGTGGGGACATCGTCTCCACAAAGGAGTAGGTCATCCACATATTGAAGTAGGACAACCTCCGGATGGTCAGACTGCCAGGGGTCAAGGATGGAACTCATTGCTTTTGCAAACTGGCTTGGGGAATTCTGTGCCCCCTGGGGCATAACAGTCCATGTATATTGTTGTTTTTCATGTGTGTCAAGGCAAACAGGTATTGGCAGCTCTGGTCCAGGGGGACACTGAAGAATGCATTGGCCAGGTCGATCACCGTGAAGTATCTAGCAGATGGTGGGACGCCAGAGAGGAGTGTGTGCGGATTTGGCACAATTGGGGTGTCCAGAACTGTTGCCTCATTTACTGCTCGAAGATCCTGGACCATTCTGTACTTCTCGGGTTCACCCTTGGGTGTCTTTTTCTTCACTGGAAACAATGGGGCGTTACATGGTGATTCGCACTTGACAAGAGCTCCTTTCTCAAGTAGTGCTTGGACTTGTTTTGTGATGGCTGCAGCTTGTGCTGGTTTCAATGGATATTGAGACTTTCTTGGTAATTTTGCTCCTGGAATTAGCTTTACCATCACAGGTGGAACTTTAAGGTGACCTATGTCCTCCGGGCCTGAGGACCACAAGGTCTTAGGGACACTGTTCATTAGAGAGTCAGGGAAATTGTCCCTCATGGCCTTTGCATCACCATGGGGTTTCTCTAGATGGAGCATCAAAGGTAAGGAACACAGGGCGGAGGTATCTGAATCAGACAGAGCTGAAGATAATTCCACTTGGCCATCTGGTGTGAAGGTGATTGATGCCTGCAGGCGAGAGAGCACATTAGCACCTAACAGGTTAATGGGACATGTGGATGACACCACAAAATGGGCAAGCAGGCTGGGGCAGTTGCCAACCCGTAAAGGAGTAGTTAATGGACTCTGTCTTGGAAGACCATCTACTCCCACACATGAGACATCAATATTGGACAGAAATGAAGAATCAGGCAGGTCTTGTTCTCGCAGAACACTTCGGGCTGCACCTGTATCAACAAGGAATGTGGTGGGGTGACCTTCTATAGGTAAGGTAACAGTGGCTAATGGCCCCCCTTGTTCCCCTGCAGACACTGCCATAACAGGGGTTAATGATACAGGCTTGCCAATGTCCTAGTTTTCTTGGGCTGAATCAGGTGAAGGAGGTGATGGGGCCTTTGTGGTAGCTTTAGGTTTGGATCCCTGCCTGTCAGCATATGATCTTTGGTGTTTAGGGGGCGCAGGGCAATCACTTTTAAAATGACCCTTTTCCCCACAGTTGAAGCAGATTCCATCTGCAGGCCTAGTGCCTTTAGGGATTGGTGGTCTTGACACCATAAGGGGAGTGGGATGAGGTCTCCTCGGAACCTGTGCAGCTTCTAGGCCCCTAGCAACTAGGAGCAGCTTATCAAGGGGAACCACTCTATACTCAGGGCGGGCAGCAATAATACCCTTACGTATGGAGTCTTTAATGCCCTGAACAAAGGCACCAGAGAGCATCTGAGCGTGTATTTTGTTGCTGAGTTCAAACCCTAAGTCAGTGAACACTTGGAAAAGTCTAGCATGGAATCTTTCTACAGATTCACCTTTTTCCTGGATAATGTCGTTAAGGCCTGCTGCTAGGTCTGCAAGCTTATCCTTAGCCCAGGCCCTCAGCTGGTCGCAGAACTCAATTCCAGACATATAATCTGTATCACTGACTAACCAATTTGTACAGAGGTGGCGGGCAATGCTAGGCCAATAGACATCTCCAGCCTTAATGGCACAGAGGCTCAATAAGTCTCGCCAAGCGGCGGAATAAGTTTGTTGGATCTGAACTATCGCTCTGTAGAAGGGCATGGGCTGCTTTTCAGGGTCAGGAAGTGATTTCATTAGTGCACTTGCCTGTGTTGGGTTAAAGGTGACATACATTATAGGTGCCTTGTCTCCCTGAAGCCTGCGGCCGAAGGGGTCGCTGAGAGAACGCCGGGATAATTGGGGTGAAACTTTCCTGGAGTCTGGCGGGACCTGGTAGTCATGGGAGCTAACTGCGTCAGACTCATCTGCGCGTGTCCCCCGGACTCCCGGGGGGTGCACTACTTGTGGTGTTAAAGCTGGAGGTAGGAGTGGCACTCCACCGGCCGGGGCTGCTGGTGAATTAAAAGTTGGTGGTAGCAAATCATTCGGAAGGACCGGCATAAGAGGTGGTGTGTTACTGGGAGACGCCATATTGGAGGCGTGGAAGGAAGTGACGTTTGGGTTCAGTACGGAAGTGGCGGCCATATTGGATGTGGGCAAAGCATGGGTAGGTGTAGTATGGGCCGGCTGCGTGACTACGGGAGGTACAGGGGAAATGGATGAATAGGGCGGAAGTGACAGGTAAGGATATGAGAGGGGCCAAGACATTTGGGCAGAGTAGGCGTAGGGTGGTGGCGGCGGGTAGGGACTAGGAAGGGCGGAAGGATACAAAGGATACGGACATGAGGACGCGGAAGGGGAGGGATGAGAAGCGGGTGGAGTAGGAGGGGGAGAGGGTGGAGTAGGCGGGATTGGAGGAGTAGGAGGAGGGGAAGGTGGAGCGAGGGAAGTAGGAGAGGCAAGGGGGGAAAGCAGGGGAGCAGTAGGAGGAGAAACAGACAGAGGGGATGGGTCAGTGGGAGGAGAAATGGAAGATGGGCAGGCACGGGGGCATGTGGGTGAGGACGGACGGAGGGAGGTCCTGTTGGAGGGGTGGAAGGGGCTAGAGGGAGATGGACGGGGTGAAGGGTTGGATGAGGATGATGGGAGCTGCGGGACTGATGGTGGGGAAAATAGGGATCCATCAGCATTCAGGACTGGGTAAACGGGGGCAGTGGCAGAGAGAGAACTAGGGGCGGGAGCTATGGGCAGTTGCTTTTCAATCATTGCTGGTGTGATGCTGGGAGGGGTCACCTCGTGTGCGCCATAACTGGGCGCCGGCTGGGAGAGCTTCCCGGTAACAAAGTTTTTATAGTACACAAACAGTTTTACACCTTTATGATCAACCTCTTCCTCAATCCATCCCTCCTGCTGAATAGCCTTTGCCACCCGGTACCAAGCCTCTGCTGTCCGGACTAAATCATGATCTAAAAGCTTTCCTTTCTTTTCTGTCAGTAACTTACGCCAGCTCTCTGGCTGCAATCTACCGCACGGAGGTACGGCAATTCCACACACTTTAGCAATTTTATCAACCTTTTTAACCATCTCTTCTCCTTCTCTATCTTCCACCAAATCACATGCTAACCAACCCTTATTGGGTTTACCTAACTTCTGTCCCATCCTCCCTATATAAGGCTACCCAGATATAGAGAAATATAAATGGAAAGAGAATGTCTACAGTGCTCGACTGCTACGTAAGAATAAATTCCAACGTACGTCTTCCCAAAACGTAGACTAGTCACTGATTCCGCCTACCCAAGGTAGCCGCGGATTGGAGCGTGGCGAGAAGTGTGTGACCAATCACTTCTCTCAACAAAGAGAAATAGGAGGGGAAAGTGTAAATAATACAGAGAGTAAGATAAAAGTAAACACAGGAACCTTCGTGACAGACAATTAAGACAATATTCAAGCGTAAATACAGTACATGCATCACAGTGCAAATAAGTTCAACAGTTCAAATAAGTTCAACAATAATCCCTTTCCTTTACTCATGTGGCAGAAGCCACCTACCTCAATCCCGTAGTACACCTGCGGACCCACCCGCAAGTCCCACTACCACGTGGTGATGGAGACAGCAATACCTGCCCGAATCCACCCGCCACAAAAGTTAAACTGGAACACCCAGCGTCAGCGCTCGAGGCTGCAGTGTTCCACCTCTCTGCAAACAACAAGCAGAGTAAAGTGGTGTCCAATGAGGCAAGCAGTCAAAGCGACACTTATGGGAAACCCCCAGGAGGCAGTGAGTCTACACCCCTCCACAGATTCCCCCCCTCTTTTTCCTTCCTGCCGTAGCTACTCGGCACCTAAAAGAGGAAAACAGGCAAACAGAAGATCCCCAGGAAAACTTCCACAGATCCACCCCCCTTTTTCCTTACTACCACAGCCGCGTGGTACCTAAAAGGGGTAAACAGGCAAATAAACTACCCGGGCACTAAAAGAGGGACACACCAATAAAAGCACACCCAGGTAACAGGTAGTAAACAGGTGCAGGTAAAGTAGGTATTAACAAGTTAGGTGTAGGGTCTCTGGGCAAGATATTACCTGACTTTGATGTCCTCTTGGCAGCCAATCTCAGACGCTGGGGCAGGTCAATCACAGGGGCTGGAACATACCGGCCAGGTGCTGCAGCAAACTCTACCGTGTATTCAGAGGTGATCAAGCTCCTTCCTTCCCCCAGGATTCATCCACCCCGCGTCTTCTTGGACGGCTGCCCTAGTAGGGCATAACCCAGAGCCGCACGGATGGGCGCCAACTGATATAGTATTCTTTTAAGCAAACCAATAAGTTTGAATGACTATCTGTTCCTGACCAAATTAGAAATAATTAAATTGCGTATACGCAGAAGTAAATTCACACTGACACGAGGTTCAGGTTAAATGAAAGAACTTCAGAAAATTTAATGGCATCTGTTAAAAAGTGGGTGCGCAGACCCTTATAAAGGCATTATTACATCATTGAAGAAAATCAAGATATCAACAAGTAAACATTATTAATTGGTTTAGGTGTTAAGTGGTTAGTTAAAAGCCCTCCCTGCTGGGTGTTATATCTAGCGTCACAACTGTCGTCATGATCTTCTCCTCCAGATTTCACGCCATCTTGCTAGCACGGGGAGTTCACTGGATGGGAGGGGGGCTTTGGCAGCTATTCATTTTGAGTAGTTGGCACGTTAGTCTCTCAAGGTTAGTTCTCAAGGCCTTTTTAGTAACTTACACATTTTACTATCTGCTACAATATTTCACTCAACAGGATCCTAGCATTTCCTGCTGACACACTATTTCTATGAACAAAGCATTCTTGTAAAGCTTAAACTTATGAGGCCTAAGAGAGAAATATAAGGATATAGATTTAAAGGGGTCTAATAATTCTACAACAGTATTATACTATTTTATTGTTTTTACTGTGGCACAACCTAATTTTACTTTTTATTGTCTACCATTTCCTTTGACGGTCTGTGAGGGAACCTCATACCCTTAGGTTGCTGCCTACTCTCATCTTATCTTATCTCCTAGTTGGCCACTAAGGGCTGATCCATCAGTTGTTTGTCCACTCTAATCCTTGTTTTACTTTCTTTTTCTCATATATCTATCTAAAAATGTTTTGTCCCCTTTTTTTACTGATTGCGCTATTTTCTCTTCTGTGTGTGATTTGGAAGCTCCCTTAACTTGCTAAGTCTATTTCTTCCTAAACTTATAGATCTGTCTATCTTCCTAACTCTGGGATTTTTTTTTTTTTTTTTAAATCTTTATTTTTGCAATGGCAGATCGTATGGTAAAGTAACATTTTTAGGCTTATGCAAAAGCCATATGATAGCACATATGTCAATTATAACTCTGGGTTTTTTTTATAATTACTAAATGCTAGCTTTTTTTTTTTTACTATTTTGCCCACATCTGCAGAGTACTGTGGCGGAACCAGTCACCTATTTGGATTATGTACTGTTCTTTTAAATCAGGGACTTATCTGGTTCGACAATTGGGGTCCACTGAACAAGTTATAGCTATATTGTTCGTATACAGAACAAACTCCCGTTGGACCACACAGGGCAGTCGTGTGCTGCCAATTGATCCTATTCACCTTCTTCACACTTAGAAACCGCAAGGTTCTAGGCGGTCGGCAGGGTGGCCGTTGTTCCACTGGCGGATCCAGAGCCTTATCTCGGGAGGGGCACTCATATATAATTTAAAGAAACAATCCAGAAACAATCCAGTGGGGGGCAGTGTGTGTATGGGGTGCAGTGGTGGCAGTGTGTGTATGGGGGTGCAGTGGGGGCAGTGTGTGTATGGGGGTGTAGTGGGGATAAGTGTGTGTAAGGCTGCAGTGGGGGTAAGTATGTGTATGGGCTGCAGTGGGGGTAAGTGTGTGTATGGGGGTGCAGTGTGTGTATGGGGGTGCAGTGGGGCAGTGTGTGTAGTGGGGTGCAGGGGGGTAAGTGTGTGTATGGGGGGGCAGTGGGGGCAGTGTGTGTATGGGGGTGCAGTGGGGGCAGTGTGTGTATGGGGGTGCAGTGGGGGTAAGTGTGTGTATGGGGGTACAGTGGGGGCAGTGTGTGTATGGGGGTGACGTGAGTGCAGTGTGTGTATGGGGTGCAGTGGGGGTAAGTGTGTATGGGGTGCAGTGGGGGCAGTGTGTGTATGAGGGTGCAGTGGGGGCAGTGTGTGTGTGGGGGTGCAGTGGGGGTAGTGTGTGTATGGGGGTGCAGTGGGGGTAGTGTGTGTATGGGGGTGCAGTGGGGGTAAGTGTGTGTATGGGGGTGCAGTGGGGGCAGTGCGTGTATAGGGGTGCAGTGGGTGCAGTGTGTGTATGGGGGTGCAGTGTGTGTGGGGGTGCAGGGGGGCAGTGTGTATATGGGGGTGCAGTGGGGGTAAGTGTGTGTATGGGGGTGCAGTGGGGCAGTGTGTATATGGGGGTGAAGTGGGGTAAGTGTGTGTATGGGGGTGCAGTGGGGGCAGTGTGTATATGGGGGTGCAGTGGGGGTAAGTGTGTGTATGGGGGTGCAGTGGGGGCAGTGTGTATATGGGGTGCAGTGGGGGTAAGTGTGTGTATGGGGGTGCAGTGGGGGCAGTGTGTATATGGGGGTGCAGTGGGGGTAAGTGTGTGTATGGGGGTGCAGTGGGGCAGAGTGTGTATGGGGGTGCAGTGGGGGCAGTGTGTGTCATGGGGTGCAGTGGGGGTAAGTGTGTGGTGGGGCAGTGTGTGTGTAGTTGGGGGGGACTAATTAAAATAGATAAGTGTTGTTGTTTTTTTTATTAAAAAATATGCTTTATATCTCCCCTCCCTTCTTACCTTTGCCCAGGGAGGGGAGGATATAAAGCATTTTTTTTTTTATTTAAAAACAAAACAAATATTTGGAATTACTATTATAAATATTATCCCCCCTTCCTTCTTACCTTTGCCCAGGGAGGGGGGATATCCATTCTGTGAAGCCCTGGTGGTCCTCGTGGATAATCCCTGGCGGTTCTAGTGGGGGATGGAACTCTAGCCTGCACCTCGTGGGTTAGAGTTCACTCTCGCGAGAACGGAGCGTTGCCATGGTAACCGCGGCAACGCTCCGTTCTCGCGAGAGGAAACCCGGCGGAGCTGCAAGCTAGAGCTCCCGGGTCTCCTCTCCCTCCAATGCCGGCCGCCCAGCAATGTGCCGGCGGACTGGAGAGGGAGATCTCTGATCTCCCCTCCGGTCCGTGAAGGCACCCAGCAGGATCCGCACTCGGGGGGGGGGGGGCAATTGCCCCGTTGCCCCCCCCTGGATCCGCCACTGCGTTGTTCGTATGACCAAACACGTGGCGGTGGCCATCTTTAGCCATGACCATATACAGCTCTGTTTGTTTGTTGAGTGCATGGAACTATAATCGGACACTCGATGGCGCGAACTCTGCTGGTTCTTCCACCTCTACGTGTGTTTGGTTCCATTCACCTGAGTAGAGCGTCATTTGTGGAGAACAAACTTCCGAACGAGGGGCACACAATCAACTGATATACGAACTGTTACATTCGTTATTTTATTGTGTTTCGTACTCCCGAAAGAGACCGACCGTACAGCCTGATTTCATGGAACTCTTTTGGGCAGGCACCTCGTGTGCGGTCGGTCTAAACTATAACCCAGTGGCGTTTCGGCTACGTTCGTGGGATCTAAGTGCTTTTGGGATATGTTGGGCGCTCAGATCTAGGCTACCTGAGGATATAGCACTTGAGGGGGTACCATTTTGTTAGAGTGGTGTTTTGGGGTGTTTATTAATGTACATGTACTGGACCTGAGAGGTAATGTAATTATGTTGTGTACTTTGTTACTGTCCCCTCTCAGGTCTCCTCTCAGGTCCAGTGGGGAATGCCCCTGGAATGTGTTACAGTAAACCCCTTACACGGGCACACACATAAAAGGCTGTGTGTGGCTCCCATTAAACAGTTGACTCCCAGAACTGTGCTGAACTGCACTTTCTTTGATGTTCTACAGACTACCAGCGGAGATATCGGTTTTTAGTATTGAAGCTCCTCTACCACAGTGGTTTCTTAAATGTTATGCTTTTACTGACAAGCCTAAAGCAATTTTATGTTGCCCTACAGTAGTGCAACTTTTAAATAATCCCATTTCTCCCGGACTCCATTTAAACTGCTCAAGTCTGATAATGACTCCTTTACACATACAAGAATATCCCGCTTAACGCTGTAGACAGGTTCCAACCGCAAAACAGCGCTAAACGGGGCAGTTTAACACGGGGAAGATAGGGATAAGGAAACGACTTTGAAAAAAAGACACAACACCAATAGAATTTAAAAAAAAATTTACTTGCTGTGAGATGCTGTCTTTCGCCACTTAATTTTCTCTCTGTTAATTAGCGCTTACTCTTTTTTTCTGTTGTACATGAATAGCAATGCCTCCAAATTACTCTGTGAAATATAATTTCAACTAATGATCTCAGTAGTCTGCCTCCAAATTGTGTAAAAATAATATTTTTGGATTTGTTTTCAAAATTAACTTGTTTTTATTAATATCAGAAATCTATATTTTGGGACTTTTCCCCTTTGATTGATTTAAAGCGAAGAATTACCCACTATTTTAACTCTTCTAGACCCTGGAGTATGTTTATTAGTGGATTTGTATTTCACGCATTAATCACAAACGATTATAAAAATATAATTTATTGTGGGGGCGGAGCCAGCCATTGAACGAAGCAGTCGCACATGTCAGGAGCTCCCGAGAAATATTTGACTTTTCGCAGCCTAATTGCTACTAAAAAGCTTCTGACCCCCTTGCGAACTATATTACCACTATGGGGAAGAAATCCAAACTCCGCAGGAATGAAGCAACTCCCACCTCTCAAGATATCGGGGCCCTGCTCCGCGTTACAACTTCGTAGAGGCCTGCTAAGATGGCGCCCGCACGGGAAGACTCGGACCTCGCCTCGGAAGACAGTGATCACGATGATTCCAGTTACTACGCTGATCGAGGGGAGCTCAGTAAAAGTTCACCCATCCGTGACCGCGATCCGAAGCACGCAAGGGCGAGTAAAGTTGCCCAACTAGACCACGCTCCCGCCAGTAAAGCGGATATTCAAAACATGATGGCAGAGTTGAAGGCCTACTTCTCAGCCGATATAGCGCTGGTACGAGAAAATATGGGAGTCATGACAGCGCGCTTGCGGGCGCTAGAGGAGGCTGACGCTGCCACGACAAGCAAACAGGAGGCTCTGCAAGCTGAGGTGGATACACTGAAGCAAGCCAACCATACTATGGAAGGACGGCTTGCTGTGCTGGAGGATGCTAGGCGGCAACGTAATATGTGGGTCCGTGGCATCCCCGAGAACATCGGGGAGGACAAAGTACCTCATTATCTCCGCAGAATGTGGAGCTCTATGCTCCCACCAGCTAAAGCCAAGACCATACACCTGGACTACCTGTTCCGAGTCCCGAAATCACCTAAAGCTCCAGCTGGGGTTCCAAGGGATTTACTGTTGTGTTTTCAATCGCTCCAACGTAAGCAGCTTATCTCAGCCACGACAAGAACTGCAGCCACTTACCATTTTGACGGCTCGGACCTGGCCTTCTTCGCAGACCTTTCAAGGTCCACAATGACCTGGAGGCACTCACTACAACCAGTGACTAAGCTGTTAAGAGAAAAGGATGTCAGGTACCGCTGGGGACCGGGTCGCAAACTGACCATATTACATGCGGAGAAGAGATTGCAGTTAACACACCTCTCGGAAGCTGGACGCATCTTCAGGGAACTGGACTTACCAGCACCAGATCTCACCCAGAGGTCAGTGGCAATAGCCTCACGGGCGTCCTCCGCTCCAGCATGGGACGTTAATACCATCCAGCCCTTCTACCCCAAGCCAAATCGGGTAGCGCGGACGCAGATGTCTTCAGGCACTTGAACACTGCAAGGCGCTAAAGCGAATGGTCGCTGAAAACCTTAGACTTTATACTGTTGTTATAGTCTATAACAGCAATTTAGAATTTAGCCACTAAACTATATGTCAGGTTTGATTTTTATTTATTTTATTTTATTTTTATGCTCTCCCTGCTGATTTAGGCTAGATGACATGGCCTTACCCCTATTGGAAGCCGTGACACACATCCGCACAGTTGCCCATTAAGCCATAGCATTATTGTTAAAGTTTTTTGTTTTTTTTAAATGTGTGTCTTGATTTGCGTTCCTGCAGTTGAGCACTGACGGTAATTGTTAAATACTAGGCTGTTTATCACTGTACTTAAAAGCACTCTCTCGAGAATCCAACACCCCCCAGAAGGCAACGATTGTAGATCACTAGTTAAAGCTGATATATACTAAAAAGTGCAAGTAGCCTTCAACAAGCTCAGCCAGACGGGAATTTCTATATAAATGTATAAGCACAAACGTTCTAAATGAGTCTGCCATTATTCATGCATGCACTTTGAAAATGTAGCTCAATATGCTTTATTTCTCTGTATAATTATATGTATGCTACAATAAAAAATATAATTAAAAAAAAAAAAATATATATATATATATAATTTATTGTGACAAGTAATTCATAATAATAATATGTACTATGCATGACAATAATCAGTGAATTATTTATTTATTTATTTATAAAATATTTTACCAGGAAAGATACATTGAGATTTCTCTCGGTTTCAAGTATGTCCTGGGTCCACAAATATTAAGGTATAACAGTAGTCTAAAATATAACAATAATTTTGGCAACAATAACCACAATAAAGATAATTCCTAGAACACTCTTAGATATTATCCACCAGTAGGGTTAATATCTTAGCAAATATTAGTACAGATTTTCAAGACACGTGATAATCAATAGCTTAATAGCAACATAAAGTTAGATTAATATCCAAAGGAGTTACATGCAAAAGTTACAGATAATTACTCTAGAATTGAATCAACAGTTATTTTAACAATCATACATAAAAACATAGAATGTGATGGCAGATAAGAACCATTCGGCCCATCTTGTCTGCCCAATTTTCTAAATACTCTCATTAGTCCCAGGCCTTATCTTATAACTAGGATAGCCTTATGCCTATCCCACGCATGCTTAAACTCCTTCACTGTGTAAACCTCTGCCACTTCAGCTGAAAGGCTATTCCATGCATCCACTACCCTCCCAGTAAATTAACCCGTTCAGGACCGTCAGCGGTAAAACGTGCGTTTGGACCGCTGACGGTCCTGAACCGTCATAGCGAAAAACGGGCTGCGGGAAGCGATCAAAGATCGCTCCTGCCGGTATAATCCTGTAACTATCTGCCAGACATCCCAGGCAGATAGTAACCGCCAATTGCGGCGTGTGAGCGATCCGCGATCGCTCACAATTGGCTGCTGTTAAAGTGCGTGTTACAAACACTCACTTTGACAGTAATCTCTGCCCGTCTCTCCTCTGTAGCGTTTTGTGAGGCTAGAGAGACAGAGATCATGATAGTTTGTTGCAGCAGTGTTCAGTAACCATCAGAAAGTATCAGTATTTTATTTAAAAAATCGCCTTTTAACCCCTTCCCTGCCAGATCTGTTACAGCAGTGCATTTGTACTGTCTGTATTTTTTTTTGCCCTTAAAAAGTTAAATTCGTTTTAAAAATCTGTGTCTTGGTCTGTCTTAGTCAGTCAGTTTCCTTCCTCCCAATCTCCATTAGATTTTTGTGACAGGAGTTAGTTTAGGGATTGCTGTTTAGTCTGTTTTAGTAAAAAAAAAAAAAAGAAAGAAAAAAGTATAATTTTTTTTGTGTGTTTGTAATTTGTTTTAGTCGTGTGTAAAACATGCAGCATATGTATAACTTGCAGGAGGCATATGCCTTCTTGGCGTCAGACTCTGACGCCACTGACACTGCGTCAGATTTTGACCCAGGTCAGTTTTCTGACACGTCTAATCAAGACAACATGTCATTTGTGTGTGAGCCGGCTGAAGAAAGAAGCTGTGCTACCTCTGCTACGCCAAATGTGGAGGAGGACTGGGTACCTCCACAGTTAGCCGAGCCCAACGCCCCCCCTTTTAGTGCAAAAGCAGGCATTAATGTTAATGTGGATGGCTTCTCCCCAATGCAGTATGTAGAACTATTTTTACAGGATACCATCTGGGAGGAGATTGCTTCCCAGACTAACTTGTATGCTACCCAATTTATTGATAACAATCCAGGTAGTTACATTGGCGGATCCAGGGGGGGGGCAACGGGGCAATTGCCTCCCCCCGAGATTCTCCCCTGCCGGCTAGTGCAGGGCTGGCATTGCCCAAGCGCCAGCCCTGCAATGTGCCTGCGGACCGGGGAGGGAGATCAGTGATCTCCCTCCCCGGTCCGCAGGCACTGTGCTGACAGCCGGCAGGGGAGGGAGGGGCAGAGGACCCGGGAGCTGTTACCAGCAGCTCCTCCGGGTCCTCCTCTCGCGAGATTTGGAGCGTTGCCGCGGTTACCACGGCAACGCTCCAAATCTCGCGAGCGTGAACTCTAGCCCTGGAGCGCGGGCTAGAGTTCACTGGAACCACTGGACCACCAGGGATTCCCCACTGGGACCACCAGGGATCCAGAAATGTCCCCCCTCCTCCTCAATAAAGGTAAGAAGGGAGGGGGGACATAATATATTTTATTAAATACTTTTTTTTTTTTTTATTAAAAAGCCTCCCTTCCCTCCTCCCCTCCCCCCATACACACTGCCCCCATATACACTGCCCCACATACACTGCCCCCATACACACACTGACCCCATACACACACTACACACACTGACCCCATACACACACTGACCCCATACACACACTGACCCCATACACACACTACACACACTGACCCCATACACACACTGACCCCATACACACACTACACACACTGCCCCCATACACACACTGCCCCCATACACACACTGTCCCCATACACACACTGTCCCCATATACACACTGTCCCCATATACACACTGTCCCCATACACACACTGTCCCCATACACACACTGCCCCATACACACACTTCCCCTTACACACACTGACCCCATACACACACTGACCACAAACACTGCCCCACATACACATACAAACACTACACACACTGCCCCCATACACACACTGCCCCCATACACACACTGCCCCCACAAACACTGCCTCCATACACACACTGCCCCACAAACACTGTCCCCATACAACACTGTCCCACAAACACTGTCCCCATACAACACTGTCCCACAAACACTGTCCCCATACACACTTCCCCACAAACACTGCCCCATACACATACTGCCCCGCACACACTGCACACCTATACACACACAGTGCCCTACACACCCTGCTGCCCCCCCATACACACATTGCCCCAAACACACACACACACACATTTTTTTTAAATAATCTACAAGTGCCCCTCCCGAGATCAGGCTCTGGATCCGCCACTGGGTAGTTATACAGTCAGGGAGCATGACTGGCATCCCACAGATGTCCCAGAGCTTAACAAATTCTGGGCTCTTACAATGCTCATGGGGATTATAAAGAAGCCATCGATTCGCTCATACTGGAGCACCAACCCAATAATGTCTAGTCCAGTATTCTCCCAAACCATGCCTAGAGTCAGATACGAGTTACTGCTGAGATTTTTACATTTCAGTGACAATACCCTCTGTCACCCTAGAGATCACCCCCAATACGATAGGCTTCATAAAATACACCCACTGCTAGACCATTTTCAGGACAAATTTTCGGATGTTTATACCCCCCAACAAAATGTATCCATAGATGAATCGCTAATGAAATAGAAAGGGAGATTAGGGTTCAGACAATACATCCCCTCAAAGCGCTCTAGGTATGGCATAAAACAGTACAAACTGTGCGAGAGTGAAAGTGGATACAAGTTTGCCTTTCGTGTATATGAGGGGAAAGATGGGCAACTGGACCCTCCTGGCTGTCCTGACTCCCTGGGGACAAGTGGGAGACTTGTATGGGACCTACTAAACCCCTTGTTTAATAAAGGTTACCACCTTTATGTGGATAATTTTTATAGTAGTGTTCGTCTGTTTAAAACACTTTATGGTTTACAGACACTGGCCTGCGGCACTGCCAGAAAAAATTCCAAAGACTTTCCACGATCTCTCATAGAGGCAAAATTTAAAAAAGGCGAATGTAAAGCACTTCGCAAAGCTGAAGTGCTTACACTAAAATTTAGGGACAGGAAGGATGTCAACATGCTAACCACCATCCATGACGAACGCATGTCAGATATCTCTATCCGGGGCAGAGAAGAGTCAAAACCGGTTTGCATCAGGGCGTATAATAAGTACATGGGGGGTGTTGATTTGGCTGATCAGCTGATGCAGCCATGTCTTATTTTACAAAAAAACAAAGCATGGTATAAAAAGGTGGCTATCTATCTGATGCAAATAGCAACCCACAACTCATTTTTGCTTTTTTTTAAAAAAAATAATCCAGGGAAAACCACCTTTCTCCAATTTCAGTTGCAAATAATTTCTTTAACAATTTATGGAGATGGACAAGTTCCAACAACAGTGCAAGCTGAGTCCAGGCATTTTATTTTTAAGTTACCGCCAAGTGCTAGAAAAAAAAAAACCCCAGAAACGTTGCCGGGTCTGTTTTAAAAACGGGAAAAGGACAGACACCCCTTTTCACTGTCCTGATTGTTCTTCGAAACCAGGACTCTGTGTAGGAACATGTTTCAAGCTGTACCACACAGAACAGTTGTAAGAAGTGTTCCTGAATTTTTATTTTATTTTCTGTTTCTTTGGAAAGCAGCCATTTTTTTGTTAGTCAGTTTCCTTACCCCCAAATCTCCAGTTAGATTCTATTTGCAGGAGTCAGTTTAAAGATTGCTGCTAAATGTACATTTGCTACCTGCATATTTGGTCTAATAAGTTTTCTAGCAGTAACACATAACCAGCTGGCCAAAACCAGATGACGTGTGCATAAAAAACAGAATTAAAAAATTACCACTACATTTTCTGTTTTTTGGGGGGCAAAATGGTTGGGGGAAATAAGTCAAAACACCCCATCTTCTATAACCTTTGATGTCTACTTTATAAAAATATATACTATATATACTTTCATGATGGTAACATTAACTAGGGGGTGCAAAAATATGTCAAACTGAAGATAGATCAAGCATACCTATATATCAAGTTGAAAAACTGACATGTACAAGTTCTGATTGTTGCCTTTTGGCCCCCAAACAACCCAGCAACCCTATACATGGGGGGTATCACTGTACTCGGGAGATGTTGCTGAACATATTGGGGTGTTGTTTGGCAGTGACACATAACAGGATCTGTTAATTCATGCCTTAAGTGTGTGTGTGTGACAAAGAAACAAAAAAAGATTACTACCCAAAAGTTTGGCAAAGGCTGGTGGTAGAATTCAGTGCATGAAAAGTGTTAAAATACCACCATTTAAAATACCCTTGGTTGTCTACTTTTCAAAAATATATGGTTTGATGGGGGTAAAATACATTGGCTCAAATGGGACATGGGCGCAGGTTGATTACATGTCAAAATTCCAAGTTGGGAAACTGATAAACGCACCTGGCAAACGTGACCTTTTAGCCCCCAAAGAACCCAACAGGCCTATGCATGGGGGGGTATCCGTGTACTCAAGAGATGTTGCTGAACACATATTGGGGTTTTGTTTGGCAGTGACACATAACAGGATCTGTTAATTTATGCCTAAAGTACAATGTGTGTGAAAAAAACAGAAACAAATTTATTAACTCAATGTTTGACAAAGCCTGGTGGTAGAATTAGTGCATGGAAAGTGTTAAAATACCACCATGTGAAATACCCTAGGGTGTCTACTTTTCAAAAATATATGGTTTGATGGGGGTAAAATACATTGGCCGGCTTCATAAATGTCCCAAATAGGACATGCATGCAGGTTGACTACATGTCAAAATTCCAAGCTGGGAAACTGATATGCGCACCTGCCAAATGTGGCCTTTTAGCCCCCCAACAACCCGACACACCTATACATTGGGGGTATTCCTGTACTCGAGAGATGATGCTGAACACATATTGGGGTGTTGTTTGGCAGTGACACCTAACAGAATCTGTGAATTTATACCTGAATTGCAATGTATGTGAAAAAAATAAGAAAATATAAACTACCTATGCAAAGTTTGGCAAAGGTTTGTGGTAAAATGGCTGCATAGAAAGTATCAAAATGTTCTTAGATGAATACCCTGGGTTATCTAGTTTAAGAAAAATATATACATGTGGGGTGTTTTTTGGAGATTTATGACATAAGAGTGTTACAATGTCACTATTGATACATTTGAAAAAGGTGCATTTTGAAACAGCAATTTCCTACTTGTACTTATAGCCCTATAACTTGCAAATAAAAGCAAAAAAACACGTAAACATTAAATGTTTTTAAACTCAGGACAAAATTTTTTATCTATTTAGCAGTTTGTTTCATTCGATTTTGTAGATCAGTAAAAGATTTTTTAAGTAGAAGTCAAAACATGTGTTTTTTTTTTATTTTTCACCATATTTTATTATTTTTTTAAATAAATTATATGACATGATAAAAATAATAGTATGTAAAGAAAGCCCTTTTTGTCCTGAAAAAACCCAATATATAATTTGTATCGGAACAGTAAATGAGAGAGCGGAAAATTACAGCTAAACACAAACACCACAAAAGTGTTAAAATAGCTCTGGTCCTTAACGTACAAACATCGCAAAAACAGTCCGGTCCTGAAGGGGTTAATACTTCCTGATATTATTTTTAAACCTATGCCCCTCTAATTTAAGACTATGTTCTGTTGTTGTGGTAGTTTTTCTTGTTTTAAATATAGTCTCCTCCGTAACTGTGTTGACTCCCTTTATGTATTTAAATGTTTCTATCATATCCCCCCGTCTCGTCTTTCCTCAAAGCTATACATGTTTGGATCTTTTAACCTTTCCTTGTGAGTTTTATCCTGTAATCCATGAACAGGTTTAGTAGCACTTCTCTGAATTCTTTCCAAAGTATTACAGATACTTACAGATCTGTAAGTTACATATTTCTCCTAAACTTAGTGCTTTGGAGCTCCTAAGAAGAAATGCAGATTTTGCGGCCTACTCAAGCCAGGAGCTCAGTGGACGGCCGCTGCTTCTTTCTCGTGCCTGAATGCAGAGCAGGGGCTATTTGAATACCATCTCTCTGGTCCCATTCCTCCCCTATGGACCAGTGGGGGTTATCCCAGTCCCCGATGGAAGACTCTGAAGCTGTCCTCAAAGGGGCCTGTGAGTAGCTCACCGAAGCAGGTTATCCAAAATGTACATATAGAGAGATGGCCGGATAGTGAATGTCAAATGACAGAACAGGGGGTAACCCTAGGTTATGAGAAGGAGAACGAGAGGAGAGCAGGGTCTGTCCTATGGAGTATGGTTATATACACCATATGTCGTGAATGAACAGTTAAAATTGATAACTTTATTTAGTGAAAAAAACACACAACACACACTGAACTATATACAAGGGGGGAAGAGGGAGGGGAGACAAATACATAGGGTGCAAAGCACCTAATATAATACCACTACCTAACTCCAGTACTAGGTAAAGGGTGCAGGCAACAGGGTACTCCAGTGATGAGTGACCTGCCGAGAGCGAGTCAGATCACTCAGTGCTGAAGTAAGGGCTCAGCAGGGCTAAATACCTTAGTGCATAGAAAATGTTTTGTCAATTCACTATGATAAGTAACAAGAACTATTTAAAGCAGTATTAATAGTGCTTCCTCTTCCAATGAGAGTAAAGCCGAGCTGAATTAGCCTGTGTATCACTTCATGCGAAGTGTCTGCAAATGGTAACAAAGTACGTTTGTACACTACTGGGTATAGAGTGTCTACAGGTGATAACAGAGTACGTCTGTACGGATATCGTGCTTGAGTTTATGGTCGGAGCCTAATATGTCTGGATAATTCCGTGCACCACTGCCTGTTACAGTTATTGCAGGTGGTCACGGGGTCCGTCTGTGGAGAAATAGTGTAGCGGGTTAGGGCTAAAATGCCGAGGTCAGTTGCTAGTAGGATCAGTTCGTACTACGTTGCTGTCCGGATTGCAAACTGATACCCGTAAGGCTAGAGAGAAGGTTTCCCCGTGATGGGGTATTACCTCTTTCAGTGGTTGCAAATATTACCAAAGTTCAGCTGCACGTGTCCCATATTTGTCGCAGGGCTACAGATGGCGAGGCAAGTTGCTTGGAGAAGCAGTGGGTGGTAGGCCACTTTCCAGGATGCAACTAGTTACCATAAAGTAGTCAGCCGTGTGCATGGGAAAGTATCCACAAGGAGAGTGGATACAATGGCACAAAAAGTGAGTATGTATAGAGTCGTATGTGCTAGACCCTATACCTGTGCCCCGTGGGTTGTAAAGTTGAGGCTAAAAAAATCGTCGTCAATTACCTAGCAAAAGATACTTGTTTAACCAGCTGACTTAGTTGAGCCGGATATAGGGTAAAAGAGAATGATGCCTTCATGGGCACCAGGTATAGGAAAGAGGTATATAGAGAGGGAAAGTACAGTCCTTAATTGTAGATGTGCCGCTAACCCTATCGGATAATGTGTGCGATAATAGTAGAGGAGAGGGTCCCAAAGGGGAATCGGTATGAATGTTAGGTAGTGGTGACCCAGCTTTACGGTTCAGTGGGTCGGGTGACGGTCTCACCCAAAGTCGGTCTTTTGGTCGGTTTTCGTTTTGACAGAGTCGGATATGGTCTCCCAGCTGTCTGTCCCGACGTACGTTTCGCCTGTGTGTACCAGGCTCGTCAGGGGAAAAGACTTCCCGGGTAAGTTAAACTTAAATAGCCAGCTCAAGCCCCTGATTGGTTCCTGGGGGGGGTGAGGGGGAGGAGTCAAAATACGGTGGCCGGAAAGGCTCAAAAAGTGGTGAAGTGCATTCTTCATATCGGGATGAAATTCTAACACCTTCATATGTGATCAGAATGATAGTTCCTCTCAAACTACAATGGTGGAGGGGATGACAGAAAGGAGATATATATACTTTGGTTGACTGTATCTACAGAAATGGGTTACCCATGTTGGGGGAGATAGTCATGATGTTGGGATAATCGTGTGCATGTAAATCCCAGAACAGACATAATTGGTTCTGTATAGCGTGAGGGTCACCGGTTGTCGGGGTGACAGTCCCCATGAGCTAAGTATTGTTTGATCAATACATCGAGATGGAGAAATAAATAGTGATCATGTGTCACACCTAGAATGTGTGCTAGGGTTATTGTGGCACATTATTGGGTAGGCTAGAGTAAGTTGTGTATGAAGTTGGAAAACTTCGGAGATGTATGCCATGGTTCCTGGACCCACCGTTGAGTCGGTGCGTTCATACAGACCTGAATAAGTGATGGGAAGATACAGTTACTACTAGAGCTACAATTGTATTTGTAGAGTGGTAGTTTGGGAGTCAACACACCAGAAATTTGGCAATCAAATCGGTTACCTGCCAAGGCAAAGTCGGTTACTCAAATAGGATAATCTCCTAATGGATAAATGGGGTATAATTAAATTCCTCGTTCAGACCCAGAGGGGATAAGGTTTTGAACGAAAAAATCCATTGGGATTCTTTGCGCAGCAGGACTTTGTTAAAATCCCCCTTTCTTGGATTTGGGAGTAGTTTCTCAATGGCTTGGAAGGTGAGGTTCTGCGGGTTGCCTCCATGAAAGTTTTGTATATGTCTCGCTACCGGAGTAGGTGTCAGCGTGTTTCTAACTGAAGTTACATGTTGTAGAATTCTCCGTTTGAACTGTTGGAACGTTTTACCGATGTACTGTATGCCACAGCTGCAGGTAATCAGGTAAATAATTTTTGTGGTATTACAGTTCACCAGTGCATTGGTCTCAACGGAGACATGGGTTTGTGTTGATGTAGCAAGTTTCGATGGTAAAACATACTGGCAGGCTTTACAATGTCCGCACCTATAGGTGCCTTTTGTCCCTGTTAGCCAATTTGTGGCGATAGGGGGGGTTACCAAATGGCTGCGGACAAGTTGATCTTGGAGATTCCTGGGCCTACGAGCTGTCAGTGGAGGGTAATCCGGTAGAACTTTCGAAAGTATTGGGTTGTGTAGAAGTATAGGCCAGTTGGTGTTGAGGATCTTAGACATTGGTGACCAACCTTGGTCGAATGTGGCAATACAGCGTGGAGATTTTTGGTCTTGTTTTGGCCTATGGTATGCTAATGTGGATTTCCTGTCCATGAGACAAACACGATGGAAAGCATTCTTCAAAACCCTATTTGGATAGCCAAGTTCTCTAAATCGGGATCTAAGTATTTGGCATTCATTGAAGAATGCCTGGTCCTCCGAGCAGTTTCGTCTGGCTCGCAAGTACTGGCCGTACGGGATGGAGGCTTTTAATTTAAATGGGTGATGGCTGTCCCAATGTAGCAAGCTATTTGTCAAGGTGGCTTTTCTGAACAGTTCTGTCTGTATTGTGCCATCCATTGATAGCAAGATTTTCAGGTCTAGGAAGACGAGTTCATGTTCGTCAATGACGCACGTGAGTTTTAAATTTATGTCATTGTCATTGAGTAGCCTAACAAACTCATGGAATAGGGGGACGGATCCTGACCACATTAATAACATGTCATCTATATACCTATGCCAACTTATGATGTAGTCATGGAAGTGGCGGAACTGTGGTGTCATGACAACACACTGCTCCCACCACCCCAAAAACAAGTTGGCATTGGTCGGTGCGCAGGCCGTCCCCATAGCTGTTCCGGAGACTTGTAGGTAGAATTGGTCATTAAATATAAAATAGTTATGAGTTAGAACAAACTCGAGAATGTTGAGGATAAAGTTAGTCTGAGGGTCAGTATATGCCGTGTTCTCCAGGAAGTGCCTACAGGCCCTAATGCCTTTGTCATGAGGGATGTTGGTGTATAACGCCACGACATCAAGGCTCGCTAGCTGTGTGTAGGGTGGAACTATTAGGTCTTGAAGTTTTAGCAAGGTGGATTTGGTATCCTGTAGGTAGGACAAAACCGACACTCTATACACCCAGATGGAGAATACCTATTCTGTAGAATACCTACAGACCTCACCAACCCTCAGACGACCAACTCCGCACCTAATCCTTTTTTAGATCAGGACCAGCCCCGCCAACAACGGGGCCGGTTAAGAGACAGGGATCGGTGGGCATACAAGTACCAAAGCCGTACCCAAAGACAATAATGCCCAATAAAGTGATTAACCTATCCGACTTCCACCTTGAACAACATCACCTCACGCTACTTAATAGAGGATTATCTTTTGTGCCCACTCCGAGCTGTGATAAGTTTAATTGGTCAAAGGATCTAAATTTGTTTGGCTGCAAATTAGCTCTCAACATCCTTCATGCTAAAAAGGATCAATTGCAGGCCAATGAAATGGGCCTTACCCTTGAGGACTTTGAACTTTCAAAAACCCTAGACTCACTTTTAGTCGAAAATGACATTTCAAGACCTTTGACTGACTTGAAACCCTCAAGCTATTTTACCCCCAACTTTGTGGACACACCCCACGTGGACCTCTTTATTCAAATGTCACTAAAAGAGCTGGAAGCCACACCCAACCAGGCCCCAGCTCTGTACAACCTGAATTTCATGGAACGTAAGGCATTGAAAGACCTCAAACAATTGAATACGGTGGTTATCAAACCCACCGATAAAGGGGGGAATATAGTCCTCATGAATCGGCCAGAGTACGTGGCAATGTGTATGGCACACCTTGAGGACCCACTTCACTACAGGGCCCTCCCTTCTGACCCTACCAAGACCTTTACTAAGGAGCTTGATACACTCCTTAACGATGCCTTGACTAACAAAATAATCAACAAAGATGAATTCCGTTTTCTTTTACCCCACAAAAATCCAACCATTGCCACGTTTTACTGCCTACCGATTCACAAGGGCATTCGCCCTCCACCGGGTAGACCTATCATCTCCGGCAACAACTGCCTAACAGAATCACCCAGTAAGTTCATCGAAAAGATTCTCCACCCCTTGGTGGAAACACTACCATCCTACCTACAGGATACCAAATCCACCTTGCTAAAACTTCAAGACCTAATAGTTCCACCCTACACACAGCTAGCGAGCCTTGATGTCGTGGCGTTATACACCAACATCCCTCATGACAAAGGCATTAGGGCCTGTAGGCACTTCCTGGAGAACACGGCATATACTGACCCTCAGACTAACTTTATCCTCAACATTCTCGAGTTTGTTCTAACTCATAACTATTTTATATTTAATGACCAATTCTACCTACAAGTCTCCGGAACAGCTATGGGGACGGCCTGCGCACCGACCTATGCCAACTTGTTTTTGGGGTGGTGGGAGCAGTGTGTTGTCATGACACCACAGTTCCGCCACTTCCATGACTACATCATAAGTTGGCATAGGTATATAGATGACATGTTATTAATGTGGTCAGGATCCGTCCCCCTATTCCATGAGTTTGTTAGGCTACTCAATGACAATGACATAAATTTAAAACTCACGTGCGTCATTGACGAACATGAACTCGTCTTCCTAGACCTGAAAATCTTGCTATCAATGGATGGCACAATACAGACAGAACTGTTCAGAAAAGCCACCTCGACAAATAGCTTGCTACATTGGGACAGCCATCACCCATTTAAATTAAAAGCCTCCATCCCGTACGGCCAGTACTTGCGAGCCAGACGAAACTGCTCGGAGGACCAGGCATTCTTCAATGAATGCCAAATACTTAGATCCCGATTTAGAGAACTTGGCTATCCAAATAGGGTTTTGAAGAATGCTTTCCATCGTGTTTGTCTCATGGACAGGAAATCCACATTAGCATACCATAGGCCAAAACAAGACCAAAAATCTCCACGCTGTATTGCCACATTCGACCAAGGTTGGTCACCAATGTCTAAGATCCTCAACACCAACTGGCCTATACTTCTACACAACCCAATACTTTCGAAGGTTCTACCGGAATACCCTCCACTGACAGCTCGTAGGCCCAGGAATCTCCAAGATCAACTTGTCCGCAGCCATTTGGTAACCCCCCCTATCGCCACAAATTGGCTAACAGGGACAAAAGGCACCTATAGGTGCGGACATTGTAAAGCCTGCCAGTATGTTTTACCATCGAAACTTGCTACATCAACACAAACCCATGTCTCCGTTGAGACCAATGCACTGGTGAACTGTAATACCACAAAAATTATTTACCTGATTACCTGCAGCTGTGGCATACAGTACATCGGTAAAACGTTCCAACAGTTCAAACGGAGAATTCTACAACATGTAACTTCAGTTAGAAACACGCTGACACCTACTCCGGTAGCGAGACATATACAAAACTTTCATGGAGGCAACCCGCAGAACCTCACCTTCCAAGCCATTGAGAAACTACTCCCAAATCCAAGAAAGGGGGATTTTAACAAAGTCCTGCTGCGCAAAGAATCCCAATGGATTTTTTTGTTCAAAACCTTATCCCCTCTGGGTCTGAACGAGGAATTTAATTATACCCCATTTATCCATTAGGAGATTATCCTATTTGAGTAACCGACTTTGCCTTGGCAGGTAACCGATTTGATTGCCAAATTTCTGGCGTGTTGACTCCCAAACTACCACTCTACAAGTACAATTGTAGCTCTAGTAGTAACTGTATCTTCCCATCACTTATTCAGGTCTGTATGAACGCACCGACTCAACGGTGGGTCCAGGAACCATGGCATACATCTCCGAAGTTTTCCAACTTCATACACAACTTACTCTAGCCTACCCAATAATGTGCCACAATAACCCTAGCACGCATTCTAGGTGTGACACATGATCACTATTTATTTCTCCATCTCGATGTATTGATCAAACAATACTTAGCTCATGGGGACTGTCACCCCGACAACCGGTGACCCTCACGCTATACAGAACCAATTATGTCTGTTCTGGGATTTACATGCACACGATTATCCCAACATCATGACTATCTCCCCCAACATGGGTAACCCATTTCTGTAGATACAGTCAACCAAAGTATATATATCTCCTTTCTGTCATCCCCTCCACTATTGTAGTTTGAGAGGAACTATCATTCTGATCACATATGAAGGTGTTAGAATTTCATCCCGATATGAAGAATGCACTTCACCACTTTTTGAGCCTTTCCGGCCACCGTATTTTGACTCCTCCCCCTCACCCCCCCAGGAACCAATCAGGGGCTTGAGCTGGCTATTTAAGTTTAACTTACCCGGGAAGTCTTTTCCCCTGACGAGCCTGGTACACACAGGCGAAACGTACGTCGGGACAGACAGCTGGGAGACCATATCCGACTCTGTCAAAACGAAAACCGACCAAAAGACCGACTTTGGGTGAGACCGTCACCCGACCCACTGAACCGTAAAGCTGGGTCACCACTACCTAACATTCATACCGATTCCCCTTTGGGACCCTCTCCTCTACTATTATCGCACACATTATCCGATAGGGTTAGCGGCACATCTACAATTAAGGACTGTACTTTCCCTCTATATATACCTCTTTCCTATACCTGGTGCCCATGAAGGCATCATTCTCTTTTACCCTATATCCGGCTCAACTAAGTCAGCTGGTTAAACAAGTATCTTTTGCTAGGTAATTGACGACGATTTTTTTAGCCTCAACTTTACAACCCACGGGGCACAGGTATAGGGTCTAGCACATACGACTCTATACATACTCACTTTTTGTGCCATTGTATCCACTCTCCTTGTGGATACTTTCCCATGCACACGGCTGACTACTTTATGGTAACTAGTTGCATCCTGGAAAGTGGCCTACCACGCACTGCTTCTCCAAGCAACTTGCCTCGCCATCTGTAGCCCTGCGACAAATATGGGACATGTGCAGCTGAACTTTGGTAATATTTGCAACCACTGAAAGAGGTAATACCCCATCACGGGGAAACCTTCTCTCTAGCCTTACGGGTATCAGTTTGCAATCCGGACAGCAACGTAGTACGAACTGATCCTACTAGCAACTGACCTCGGCATTTTAGCCCTAACCCGCTACACTATTTCTCCACAGACGGACCCCGTGACCACCTGCAATAACTGTAACAGGCAGTGGTGCACGGAATTATCCAGACATATTAGGCTCCGACCATAAACTCAAGCACGATATCCGTACAGACGTACTCTGTTATCACCTGTAGACACTCTATACCCAGTAGTGTACAAACGTACTTTGTTACCATTTGCAGACACTTCGCATGAAGTGATACACAGGCTAATTCAGCTCGGCTTTACTCTCATTGGAAGAGGAAGCACTATTAATACTGCTTTAAATAGTTCTTGTTACTTATCATAGTGAATTGACAAAACATTTTCTGTGCACTAAGGTATTTAGCCCTGCTGAGCCCTTACTTCAGCACTGAGTGATCTGACTCGCTCTCGGCAGGTCACTCATCACTGGAGTACCCTGTTGCCTGCACCCTTTACCTAGTACTGGAGTTAGGTAGTGGTATTATATTAGGTGCTTTGCACCCTATGTATTTGTCTCCCCTCCCTCTTCCCCCCTTGTATATAGTTCAGTGTGTGTTGTGTGTTTTTTCACTAAATAAAGTTATCAATTTTAACTGTTCATTCACGACATATGGTGTATATAACCATACTCCATAGGACAGACCCTGCTCTCCTCTCGTTCTCCAGGTTATCCAAAATGGCTGACTCCACAGCATCAGCTTCACCAATTAGTCGACGGAAGGGCACCATGAAGAGGGCTCATTACAGATCCTGCTACCGATTCTGACCCAAGCTGTCCCATCACAAAACTGAACAACCGAGGTCTGTGTCTAGGTCCTGCATCCGCCTACCTGGACCACAAGCTCCCAGGAGAGGGCTCGCCAGTGAGAGGTGAGCCTCTTTGGGAATACCGATTGCGACTTGAGGACCGGATCCGAAGGCATTGGATGCTGACGAGCTCTGGGGCTGGTGGAGCAGTCTTAGCAGTACATACCTCTAAGCTGGGACTTTGCCAACTTACACATCAGAGGCACTGAAGGTCAGAGTGGGAAGAGAGAATCTCCCGAGAGGCTATTATCATGATCAATTTAACTTATGCTATTACACACATACATTGTAGTCTCTCTGCTCAAACTGACTATACTAAGCAAGATCGAGGCTCTAAGCTTCCTGGAGCTCCAGTGGTTTCTGTATTTTTTGTTATCTTGACTCATCACTACTAAGATTTAAAGGATCACTATAGGGTCAGGCAAACATGTATTCCTAACCCTATAGTGTTAAAATCACCATCTAGCCCCCCTGGGCCCCTCATGCGTCCATAAATATAGCAAAATCTTACTGTATTCAAGCCAGGAGCTGTAACTCGTCGTTTTTTTTTTAAAAGTAGGCTGCTGACATCATCAGAAGTGGTAGCCTGATCCAATTACAGTGCTTCCCCATAGGATTGGCTGAGACTGACAAAGAGGCAGAGCCAGCATGATTCAAACACAACTGTGGCCAATCAGCATAACCTCATAGAGATGAATTGTATCAATGAATCTCTATGAGGAAAGTTCAGTGTCTGCATGCAGAGGGAGGAGACACTGAATGTTTGGATACATTTTAGGCAGCTTATTACCCAGGAAGGATCTCTAGCAGCCATCTGAGTGGCTAGGGAAGTTATCACTAGGCTGTAAAAGAGTGTTTACAGTAAAAGGCCTGCAGGTAATGATTCTAGTCCCCAGAACAAATTTAATAAGCTGTAGTTGTTCTGGTGACTATAGTGTCCCTTTAACATGGTTTTGTTTCTTTTTAGTTTTCATTATCACCTACCGATTTACTATACCCTCCAGTCTTATTGACTGGTACCTGCCCAGCAACTCAGACTAAGCATGAGGCAAGTAGCCTATGCCTGTGATTATCTGCTTTTAGTTCTCGGTGATGATATGCTTACTAGCAATGCTTGCTAACCTTGTTTGTATCATATTCTGAGCTGGATATTAACTTATGTGGCTTCAAATATTGTAACTGATATCCATGCAGTCTCGATGCACAACAAAAAAAAACATTTTTATTTTTTTTATTTTTTTAAAACACAGCTCAAAGCCTACAATAAATGTTATCCAGCACGCAGATCTGTTTTTATTCTATTGTTTCTTCTTGTGATCTTCAGATAAAGATTTCTTCCCATCAGCCATTTGTTTACATAACTCATCAAGCCGAAATCCAAAAAGTGTTTCGTGCTTGAATAGTAAGTTACACAGGGAGTTCTTGAAGGCAGTGTGTTTCGACCAATTCCTCAGCCATATAGCCCTTCTGGCCACATTAGACAGGCCCTTAGCTTTTGCTAAGAGTTTTAGGGCTTCTGAAGAAGAATCTGCACCAAACCCCCCCCCCCCCCACCCCCCCATCCTCCCCCCGAAGGTTTCCATAAGGCTCTGGATTTCTCTTATAAACCTGTCCTCATGTGAGGAAGCACTGGAGTCTTCAGAGGCAGAATTTTCATATGAAGAGTACAAACTTGAATCTAAAACTTCAAAAAGCTTAAGTTTTTTGTCTCAAAGGAGATTTGATAGATGGTTCTGACATAGTAACATGTCTGAGCAGACTGTATGGCCGCTGACCTTATGTCCATAAAAGGTCTCGTACAAACTACTTTGAAACCAAATCAATAAAGAGCAGAATATTTTTCTTAAAGCCATCAGGCAGAGGACAGCCGATCAAAACGTGTTGTGCAAGCCCACAAGAGTGTTTTAAGGGGGGAACTCATAAAATTGGCAGCTAATCAAAAACAGAAAAGGGAGGCCCTTATCAAGATACTAATCAGGGACATAAAACATCTAGAAGACAAACACACCACTGACTGCCACCTCGCAACCTACACTAATCTTGTAGCCAAACAAACCGAACTAAACACCTTATTGCAACTACACTCAAAGAGGAAGATACAATTGACTAAACACTCCTACTACTCTCAAGGAGGCAAATGTGGTAAGATGCTGGCACAATCCCTCAAGCCAGAGAGACAAACGACCTTTATACAGGGCCTACGAAAACAAGACGGGACGCTTACAAACGTTACCCGAAATTACCGCAGAATTTCAAAAATTCTACACACAACTCTATAACCTTAGGGACGCCCCACCCTCTCATGATGAGGTGCAGACATATTTACAAAAACGACTTCACACGGCGATTCCCCACAACCTCAGAACCTTTTCTGGACGATCCAATCACACACGACAAATTTATTCACACTGTTAAACATATTCCGCTAGGTAAGAGCCCAGGTCCTGATGGCTTAACCATTAAATACTATAAACTGTTAGCCCCTTTTCTAGCCACACCTTTTCTCAATTCCTTAAATTCTCTATCCCAAGGCTGGCCACTCCCCACACAAACTTTGGAGGCGACAATAGCACTCATCCCGAAGCCCGGAAAAGATAAACATAGACGTCAAAATATCATTGATATCATTGATAAACATAGACGTCAAAATATCCACCAAAATTTTTGCATCCCGACTTAAAAACCTTCTCCCAAACATAATTCATTTAGACCAATCCGGTTTCGTTCCAGGTCGGGAAGCAAAAAATAACACTACAAAAATTTTTAATCTTGTACACTGGGCACAATGACTAGACACTCCAAGCGCTCTCCTAGCTATAGATGCCGAAAAGGCTTTCGATAGGGTAGACTGGGCATTTTTGTTAACGACCATTAAGGCATTGGGATTTGGACCTAGATAGTTAGATTGGCTGGCAGCAATATCCTATATTAGGATAAACGGGCACTTATCTACACCAATCACGATAACCAATGGTACTAGACAAGGCTGTCCACTCTCTCCTCTGCTCTTCATCTTGTCTCTAGAGCCCTTTTTACAAGGCATTCGTGACAATCCAGCAATTCAGGGGATAAAAATTAAAGACTCAGAATATAAAGTATCGGCCTTTGCTGATGATGTCCTCTTTTCTGTCATAAATCCCATCCAGTCCATCCCATATAGAATTCAAGAAATGCAGGACTACGGGGTATTCTCCAACTTTGAAGTAAATCTCACGAAATGCGAAATACTTCCCATCCACACCACACGAGACGTAGACACTCAGCTCAGGAACAAATTTCACTTTGTTTGGGCTCCGACCTCGATAAAATACTTAGGATACACATCCCACACCAGCTATCTCAAACATACCATCTCAACTTCCTTCCTCTACTAACAACTATAAATAAAGACCTGACAAAATGGCGCAAACCACAATATGGTTGTTTGGTAGACTGCACATCTTAAAAATGAACATACTCCCACGCATTTTATATTTGCTACAAACCTTACCTATACTCATCCCTAAAAAAAATTTTGATAACCTAAAAACAATCACATCGGGGGCGGAGCTTAGCTGCCGAGCGAGCCAGACGTCTATGGCGAGAGCTCCCGCATCTGAAGCCCTGATTCTGAGCATTACGCCCGACCACCAGATCGTGCCGGCTGCGAATCCCTACCCTCCAGCTCAGGAGAGGATGCTGAACCTGGGGATACCTGACACGGGGCTCCCCGCCGCTAAAACTACCACACCGCAATCTGCGGCCTTCTCGGGTGGGAGTAGAGGAGAGACGGCCGCTCTCCCGGTTCTCAGGCTGAAGAGGGGACACTCGCAAATCGCTTCCCCCCATGAACCGGAGGGGGTTATCCCGGTCCACACCAGCAAGAGAGGCCAGAAACTCAGACGAACTAGCAGATGCTGGTGCACACTCCAGCAGCACAGAAAATACAAGGCCCAAAATGGCGGACAGGCCTGGTTTCACTACACGCGGTCTGAATCAACCGCAACCTAATGCAGAAAGCCCCACAGCACAACTGACAAAGCTGGTAACACAGGCACAACCTGCAACAGGCAGCACCCTTGCCACCCCACCCAGGCACACCCAAGAGTTCTTCCATCAGCTCTGCACCAACCTTTGGACAAAGTTCCGAGGCAAGGACCGGCCCTTCAGGCTAGCGGTGCAGGCGGCAGCAGCGTGGATCCGCCCGGTCACCCGACGCCAACTATGTGAGTACACACCGCGAGCCTCCAGGGCACCCTCCCGAGGGAGACGACCCCAGAGATCTAATTTGCGGGCAACGGCGACATGCCTTGTGGGCGCTAACACCCACACGCCCACATATCAGTGCAAGATCGCTGGGCAAGCACGACCTATCCATCACCCAGCAATGCCAGAGACCACCGACCAGCGAGGCACCACCCGGCAATCAAGAATCCACACTGGGGGCCCTGTGGCTAACTGGGACGCAGCAAAGTACCCGGCACACAATAGACACATGCAAAGAGCCCCCTCAGAGACGCCAACCCTGCCACTATCCATGGCCTACCTGTCAGTCGGTATCGGCGGATCAAAAGCGGGCTAAAACACTCCTGACTCCACAAGCAGACCAGCTCCATCTGACAGCGATTGGATCCAGAGGCACGCTATGCATCTCCAAGCTGCAGGACTGTAGGGCTCCTCTGGCAGGCATCGGCTGAGTGAACTCTCGGACTGAGCAAGGGGGAACTTAACCCCCACCAGCTTCTCATGTACACATCGATCACAGGGAGAGCAACGCAAGTTAACTTTTTGTCTCTTATTTTATCCAGCGCTATTACATTTGCCCTTAACTAGTTTAACTAGTTTAGTTTATGACCATGTGGAAGCCTCCTGGGGACTATTACCTAATTTTTGCTTACACCGCTTTAGTGACCCAGCCTGTCTTTTACTGCTCGAATCTAAACAAATATATAGTCAGTTTATAAGCAAAGTATACCATGTTCAGCCACCCATTTGACTAGTTTGTCTCTCGTCATTTAAAATATAATCACTTTCCATGTAAGCCTCTCCCTCATGCATAATCTGCTGTTTAACCCATCTTGACATGTAATTAAACCTATAGTAATTTGTTTTTAGCTTAAGATGTTGATAAAACGTGAATTGATCTCATGTTGAGAAATATGTTAAGCCTGCCTTCCATAACACTTTAAATTGTGCTATTTGTCTTAGCATGTTATACCAATTACCACAAATCGATGATGCCTTAGAGCTTGTTAAATCTATATTATAAAAATGTGCTATGTGAAATGCTATGACGATGCTTGCAGCAGCTGTTGTGGCTCTGCATGTTTACTGTTACTCCATGCACAAATAAAATAAAGAATTACAAAAACAATCACATCAGCATACCTCTGGTCAGACTCCCATCCCAGAATAGCTTATTCTCTTCTCACGAATTATAGACAAGATGGGGGTATTGGACTCCCCGATATAGAGACTTACCATAAGGCTATCCACTTAACGAGAATATACGAATGGACAAGACACAAACTGACTCAACAATGGGCCTCCATAGAAGAAGCCTCCATGACGGTTCCCATCTCCACAATCCCATGGCACAAAGATGGACGTGTAAATCTATCACACAAACAACATCCAACAATCACAGCCACACTCAAAATATGGTCTAATGAAGGCATCCGGCAACGCTTACCACCATATCCCTCTCCCTTATACCCACTAACACAATCCTCTACTTCAAATAAGTATTCCACATTGGACAAAACAGCTAACCAAGACCTCCTCCTACCTACAACTACGGGACGTCACTCAAGGAGACACGATTAGGGACATAAAGACTCTTCTCCCAAACCCCACCCCCTCAAGCACCCACTATCTGTTTCTCAACCAAATTGACCACTTTATCAGTGCTCTTGCATTACTCCCGAGGGAAGCGAGAGATCTTACATCATTTGAACAACTGTGTCAGTCACACACACACTAAAGAAAAAATCTCTATCAACGATGTATCAAATTCTCCAAAAGAACCCAACCCGATCCCTCCCGGCCTTCATAAACAAATGTTTGACAGAATTACCAATATCGCTCTCCAACCCCCAGTGGCAACGCATCATCACTAGAACACACACTACGTCACACACGGTTACAATGGACAACATTCATGGCTCACAGAGGCACCACCTCGACACAGTAACACCCAGTAGCACGCACGGACGACCAACTTAACCACACATATACCGACCACATTCCTAGGGTTGCTCGTTGTACATGAATGGTTGTGGACAGACACCCGATAATAGATACTTGACTCTCCTGCGTTACGTATCTGCCTTCTATGCATTAATTATTATGTATTGGTTCTCCATCTACTCACGTTTAATATGAGGAGTAGTTCACTCCACTAAGATAAGGTTACCTAATCGATAAAATATTATTATTTTTACTGTTAATGTTACTACTAATATTATTTCTATTATTATTATTTTTATTATTATGTGTCACTTCCCAAAGACCACAAAATACTATTCCTCGCAATTGCTTCGGCACTGTGTAACACGTTCTTATTATAGTCATTTCTAAATCGATTGTCAATCTGAGTGTACTCATTTGATTGTACTGTATATCACTTTTGTACCAATAAAGAAAAATTTTAAAACCAAAAAAAAAAAAAAATTTGTGCTGTTAGTAAACTCTTTATTATTCATTTGTGCTTTTTTATCTGATGTAGCGCTTTTTAGATTTGTTTTCATTTATTTGCTGCATTAATGTTGTTATTCTTGCCTTTATTTCTGAGTCTTGACCTTTGACAACTGAAAGACTGGAAAGGGAGATCTGGAGCAGCATTGATACACCTTCTACATGCTTATATAGCCAGACGAAATTGTGAGTTATCAATTGTCTCCTATGGTTATTTTATACGTAGCTGTGGATCAAAATGATTAAGCAGTTTTATTATATATTCTTTAGATTGGTTCTCTATATTGCACCCCTATCAGTTTTTTCTGGGATCACATCTGTTGTGATTGCCCTTAAAGTTTGAGAGTGAATTCTTCAGTACGAACAAGAAGTCATTGTGGAAAGAATGATTAAGTATTAATCGTAAATCAACATCAAGTGCACAAATGTTTTACATTTTATTTAAATAGAAAATAGGCAAGTGAATAACATGAAAAAAAAGCTTCACTGGGGGGGCGGAGTCTGACCGCCGAGGCGAGCAGACGTGCAGGGAAGGGGCTCCTGACAGGCAAGTGTAAAAACGGGCAAAACCGACAGCTGTACAGCCCATAGACCCTCCAAAGTGTGCTACCCACGTCGGGGACACACCAAGGAACTGGGGGACACCCTCCTGAAGCCGAACGGGGCATACAGCCCAATAATCTACTTGAGGCCTGCGGGAGATGGAGTCGGGGAGAGGCGGCCGCTCTCTCCGGAGCCGGGCACCCCAGCACTCACAAATAGCCACTGAACCCCCCCCCCCCTATGGACCGGTGGGGGTCATCCCGGTCCCCACAAGGCAAGCGGACAAGGGACGGCAATCGAGCATGCTAACTTGGCAGACACACAAGTCAGGCGGGGCGCGCCCAAAATGGCCGCCCAAGACGGATCACGGAGGAGACCCACGAGCATTCATACACTGCCTTCCTCCTTGGAGACCCTGGACTGGCTGTGCTCAGCCTTCCATAAACTTCTATGCGGCAGGGGTATACCCTATCTTCACGCAGCGCGGGCGGTGGCCGGGTGGATTCGACCAGTGACCCGCAGGCGCTATTATGGAGACCCACTGCTGATATCCCGCTCACAGAGAATACAAGCGGCTCCCGCAGGGGAGAAACTCACACAGAGGAAGCGCACTGGATCCCGCACATCACCCCAACATAAGCTAAAGCAGCAGCAAAGCTACCGACACGCAAGACCTACCTATGTCCATCGCTGCAGTCTTCCGACGCCCTTATCTTCCACAACCTGCGGGCCTCACCAGACCCACATGCCGAGTTTGAACCACAGAGGTCTGGAACATCTCTCTGCCCGGCTGAACCTCGGGAAACACCGCCACCCGCCGGAGGACTGGCACTCAGCCGCAAACAAGCTTTGGTCACCCCAGTTGCCAGGAACTCACAAGGTCAGCGAGTGGCTCCCGGAAGGGATTGGATAAGCCCAGGCACTGGCTCAGGGTCCGTCAGGCACACCAAGATGAAGCGAGACTCCCCCACCTGGCTTCTTTATACAAGACCTGCTCCCTACATTCTCGCTGAACGTAATGTACTGACTGTTGAACAGCCAACATATCTCCCCTATGCAGCATCTCTAGCGTTGTTACCTACGCCCAAACCGTGCAACAAGTGCCTTTAACATGAACGCTCTCCTCCCCATCTAAGCATTGCTTTATGCCTTAATAGCCTAACATGTCTCACAACAAAATGCCAATGTTACACGTATTGATTAGCGTTTGATCTCCCTCATTAATGTTTTTGTATTCGCTTGACCATACCCGCTTTAGCATAAGCAGCAACTACACTTTTTTTTATCTTTAAGCTTGCTTAATTTTCTGTATACTGTACCTCAAATTACTATAAGCGAAGTCATGCCTCTTGGTTTATTCAACACAAAAAAAAATAAAACTTAGGCATTGTCTAGCAGGAAATGTAATTAACGCTGTATGAACCCTAACTTGTATACCACTACTGCATTTCCCCTCTCTTTGTTCTGTACCCCACTGCATATGCCTTAATAAAAGAAAGATTGACAAAAAAGCTTCACTGTACACAATTTTGTATAGAAAAACTACATTAAATATTTCTTGAAAAGCAAAAGCAGGAAAAGGGCTTCAGCACGGTTGCGTGATGACGTAGAGGTGGGCGGAGACACGCACGCACGCATCCTGAGGCGGGGAGGCTGAGACCGTAATGGAGGAGGAACGCGGCGTTCTACACGAGGCATGAACAGACGCTGAATTCTAAGTGGCAGAGTGGCAAAGGACGCCGTTTTTGGGAAGAATAATACAGCAAAGCTGCTTATACTAGATTAAAAAAAAAACAAATGTAGATAAGCTAAGTACCTCCCTTTTCCTCTATACTTTTTAAGCTGGGGTAGAAACCGAGAAGGGACTGAGAGTGGAAGAAAGCAAAAGGAGAGAAATAGATAATGGATAAATAAAGACATAAAGGGAAAAAGAGAAAGAAAAGGTAAAGAGAGAAAAGGCAGAAAAAGGACTGTGAAAGGACTGAAAGGAACTCCTCTTATATCCCAGTCTGTATCTCACTAGCCTCCTCTGATATCCCAGTCTGTATCTCACTAGAGAATAAAAAATAAAGAAGAAAGAAAAGGAGTTAAAGGAAGGACAAGGGGGAGAGAAAAAGAAAGTAAAGAAAGTAAAGTTAAAACTGGCGGAAAAAAAAAGCTATAACACGAAGAAAACTAATTAGACCTATCAGATTAAAATTAAATGAACTTTGAAAATTAACTGTCTCTGATTAAAGGAAAGCACTGGGAATAGATAAGCAGAAAAATAAGAAGACAAACAAACGGAATAAAGGCAGAAAAAGCTGGTGAATTGTAAAATAAATTAAAAAAAAAAGGGGGGGGAATGTAAATACAACTAATATAAAAGAAGATTTAAATAACCTTTGGAAAAAAAAAAACAGCAAAGAAGATAAATAAAAGAACCAAAGGCAGAAAAAAAAAACTGGTGATTTGAATAGCAAAAAAAAAAAAAAAAAAAAAAGGGGGGGAGAAGTGTAAATATAACTTAAGGAAAAAAAAAAAAGAGAGAGAAAAAAAAAGGGAAAAGGAGTAAGATTTTGAATCTTGAAAAAAAAACCACAATTAAAGGAGAAAAGGAAGAAAAAAAAAAAGTAAAAAGAGATCATGGCAACCAAGTCATCAGGAAAAGCCGCCACTAAAAAAGCAGCAAAGCAAGATCAACAAATAGAAAAAAAAAACCCACAAGTTTCTTTTCACCAGGACAAAAATCCACTGCTGAAAAAAATGTAGATAGCTCAATTATGTACTCATCAAAATGCGAAGAATCAATTCATAGTCCATCCAGTCAAACAGAAAACTATATTACAGCAGAGTTTTTAAAACAATGCTTAGAAGAGCAACTGGTAGCTATAACTGCCGAATTTAATAAAAACACAGCAGAAATAAAAACACAGTTCCAGGAAATATCGGAAAAGTTAAAGCAAACTGAAGAAAAAGTCATAGCCTTGGAATTCGAAAGCAGAGTAAATAAAGAACAAAATGAGCAGCTGAAAAATCAAATGAGACAAATAGAAGGAAAATTAGGAGATATAGAAGATCGCTCAAGAAGAAACAATCTGAGAGTAAGAAATGTGCCAGAGGCAGTTACACAAGAAAAAATACCTGAGTACCTTGATACCTTATGGGCAACATGTAATCTAGATTTGTCGACTCTAAATACCAAGATGGAGCGATACCATCGCTTAAGCAAACCTAGACCGGTTCCCCAACAATTCCCGAGAGATATAATAATCAATTTTCAGTCCTTTCAATTTAAGGAAGCAGTACTATTTGCAGCTCGAACAAAACAAATTAATACAGAAAAATTCGGCGATATCAAGATATTTCAAGACTTATCTTTCTATACAAGACAACAAAGAAAGAAATTCATGACGGTCACAAATTCACTAAGAAGTTTAAACATAAAATTCTCGTGGATATACCCCAGGAAAATAAAGATTATTACAGAAGGAATACCAGAGGCATTCACGACTCCATCCCAGATTGAAGAATGGATAAAGAATAAAAAGAAATAACTTTACAAAATGGATAAGTTGGAGAGAGAGAAAAAAGGGAGGGAGAGGAGAGGAAGAGAGAGGAGAGGAGCAAGCAAAGATACTGAAGATCTAAAGCATAAGCAGAAATTATCGGATCCAAAGAGAGAGAGAGGAGGGGGGAGGGAAGGAAAGAAAAGAGGATAGAAATTTACAAAGGACGTTGGAATATATAGGTTGAAAACAAAGAGAATATACTGTAATCAAAGAAGGAGAAATCAATATAGAGAAGAAAACTTAAGTTAAAAGTATTTATGTATAATTTAGTAAAGTAATTTTATGCAAGGAAAATGGAAATGATATTAAGCAAGATACACAAAATTTTTGAGGAGAAAATGGGACACCTAGAAATATAATTTGCACATTAGTAATTAATAAGGATTGTAAAATTAGAAAAAGAAAAGACAAAGTAGGGTAAGAAACAAATTTACTTGCGGCACTGTATAAAAAGTTAACACAAAATTAAAATATTTGTGTTAAATAAAAAATTTTAAATTATATTAAACACAGGAGAGAATAGAAATAGAAGTGTTAATGGGAAAGGGGAAAGAAAAAAGAAAAGAGAGAAAGAAAGAAGATTTTTACAGTTAATAATGGTAATAAAAAAATTATAAGATCACGAATATAGAGAAAAAGGCACGTAAAAAGATAGTTTTTTTTTTTTTATTGAGTTTCTCCTTCTATCCTATGTGATTACCAATGGTTTAAGTGATAGTAGAGATAAACAAAAGGGATCAAACGATCAAAGAAATTAAGAGAGGAGATCCAAGAGATCTATAAGAAAACAGAATATTAGAATGTATTTAAGATAATCGCTAGTGCTTTGCTTTGGTGTATTTTTATTTATTATTTTTTTTTCTTCTCTCTCTTTCTTCTCCTCTCTCTCTATCTCTCTCCCTTCCCCAACCTCCGCTACTAAATCTCTCTCTCCGTCTCAGAGGAAAAAGAGTGGAGAAGAAGAATATACTATATAGAGTAGACGAGAGAGAGGGAGAAGAGAGAGATGGAAAAAGGGAGGAAAATTTAGATTTGGCTCCTCTATGTCCGAGATAGCCTCCCCTGCTGTAACCTGAAAAAGGTTTAAAGTGGGCATTAAGACCCACCAAGAAAAGTGTTTTTCGACTCTTTTTAGAGTCTGCGGAATGAGTGGAAACATACTCCAAGTACTAAATATACTTGTAGTTGTTTCATTTATGTATAGTGATGTTAATTTGTTGTATTGTTCACGAGAGCTCTCTAGACTAATCAAAAAAAACAAAAAACTTTTTTTACGAGAATGGTTAAAATAATAACGTTAAATATTCAGGGTTTAAATATCCCTCAAAAAAGACAAGCTTTTCAAGAGTATTTAAAAAAGGAACATGTTCAAATTGCTATGATCCAAGAGACACACTGGCGTAAACAGGATGAAAAAAGATGGAATAGCAGATCCTTTCCCTTAAAAATTTGTTCCTCAAGGGAGGAGGGAAAAAAGGAAGGAGTAGCAATATTTTTTGAAAAAGATTTAAAAATAAATATAAAATTTATGGAAATAGATCAAGAGGGGAGATTTATCATCCTAGTAGCTACAATTAATGATGAACTATTCACCCTAATTAACGTTTATTTGCCCAATAAAAAACCCATATGTCTATTGAGAAAAGTATTAAATAAAGTTGAGCAAGTAGGTGTAGGAATTAAGATATATGCAGGAGACTTTAATAGTATACAAGACCCCTTATTAGACAAGTTCTCTGAAAAACAAACTAGTTGGGATAAACAAGTCTTAAAAAACGCAAGGACTTTTAATAACTTGATGAAAAGAGAAGGTCTATTTGACATATGGAGGCTTAATAATCCTGTAGAGAAAGAATTCACGTTTTATTCCTGGCCTCATAATTCGTACTCGCGACTAGATCTGTTTTTTGGAGATTCTAAACTGATAGAAAGAACAGATAAAATAGAGATCAAGCCAGTAATATGGTCAGACCATGATAGTGTGTGCCTGGAACTAAAAAGTAATAGATCAAAGTGCAGTAACAATACAACCTGGAGGCTAGATGAAGCATTATTATCAAATAAAGAATATAAAGACTATATAGATAAAATGACCATTTGTTATTTTGAAGAAAATAATAATGGACAAGTGGAGAATGATACTCTATGGTGCACATATAAAGCAGTAATAAGGGGACATTGCATAATGCTTAATAAATTAAAGAAAAAATAAAAAGGCGCAAATGTACAAGATCTTTACATTGAACTATATAAGTTAAATAAGGAAAATAATACAAACCCAACCAAGGAAAATCAGGTAAAAATAGATAATAGTAAATCTGAGATACAGGAAAAAACTTATGAAAAAATTAGAATAAATATGCATAAACTTAAAATTAAATATTATCATAAATCTAATAGAGCTGATAAAATAATGACGAATATGCTGAAAAAAAGAAATACATTTAATAAGGTTGATAAAATAATAACTAACGATTCCATCTCCCTTTTACCAGAACAAATAGGGAAAGCATTCAATGAGTATTATGCCAACCTATATAGTCATTCAGTAACAACTCCTTCAGAAATAATAAAAAAATATATAAAATCATCAAAATTGAATAAAATAACAGAATCACAAATAAATAATCTAAATAAAGAAATCACGGAAGAAGAGATTAACATAATAATAGACAGATTAGAAATTCATAAAACTCCAGGTCCGGACGGGTTTGGGAACAAATTCTATAAAACAATGAAACACCTATTGATAAGCCACCTAAACAATATTTTTAATACTACAGTTAAAAAGGGCAGATTCCCAAAAGAAATGCTTAAAGCAAATATTTTACCTATACTGAACCAGGGAAGGATCCAACTAAAGTTCAGAGTTATCGCCCAATATCATTAATAAATGTAGATATTAAGATATTTTCTGCGATAATAGCTAGCAGATTAAAAGAAGTTATGAAACAACTAATTCATCCTGACCAAACAGGTTTTATTTCAGACAGAATGTCAAGCAATAATATTAGACGTCTGATAGATGCACTAGATATATCACAACGCAAAGAAAGTCCCATGCTGATCCTGTCTTTAGATGCTGAGAAAGCCTTTGACAGGGTCAGCTGGGACTTTATGAAGTTTACATTAGAAGAAATAGGGATACAAGGTTGGCTGCTTGATGCAATTTTAGCTCTATACAAAGATCCAACGGCAAGAACAATTGGTCCTGGCATATGCTCAGAATGGTTTAAGTTGAACAACGGGACCAGACAAGGGTGCCCGCTGTCCCCTTTATTGTTTATATTAACTATAGAGGTTTTAGCTAACAGAATCAGAAATAACGAAAATATTAAGGGATTCATAGTAAATCAGAAAGAACTGAAAATATCTCTTTACGCAGATGATACTATTCTATTTTTAAGTAATGCGTCAACATCTATATCAAACGCAATGTTAGAAATTGAAATGTACAGCGAAGTATCAAATTATAAATTAAATAAAACAAAATCAATCGCTGTATATATTAATATGTCGAATCAAGAAATAGATTCATATCAAGAAACATACAATTTTATTAAAGCTAAAACGTTCCCATACCTAGGAATTAAAATTAGCAAAAAAGTAGAAAACATTATGCGAATAAACTTTATGGATCTCTTAAAAGAAACTAACAAGAATTTGAAAGAATGGAGACAATTAGAAGTATCATGGGGAGGAAGAATTAATATTCTGAAATCATATATTTTGGCAAAATGGATTTATATGTTTAGAATGCTCCCATTAGAAATCCTGAATGCATGGTTAACAATGATCAACAACGCGTTTTCTAACTTTGTATGGCGAGGGAAAAAAACCAGAATTAAAAACGAAGTATTATCAAGAGGAATAAAGAAGGGAGGCTTAGGTTATCCAAACATAAGGAAATATTATGAAGCAGGGATTATAACCCATATTCACTTTGATCTCGTGAGTGCAACATTGTATAAGCGCATTGTCTCTCACTTTGCTGTATCACACTATGTTTCTTTTTCTGTTCCTGTTCTAGATTATGCACAGCCGTATCTCATTCCTTTTTGTGTCTATATATGTTGTAAAAGGTCGGGAACTGGGCCACGACCTTGAGAGGCTGTTTTAACTACATGAGATAAGTATAAGTATATTCAGATACTATTGTTACTTATTTGGAGGTATCATATACATCTATACTGTTTGTAGTTTTCTAACTTTGTATGGCGAGGGAAAAAACCCAGAATTAAAAACGAAGTATTATCAAGAGGAATAAAGAAGGGAGGCTTAGGTTATCCAAACATAAGGAAATATTATGAAGCAGGGATTATAACCCATGTCATGGCTGGCCAGATAAAACAAAATAAAGAGGAGATATGGTGGTGGTCAGAATTAGAATCTAGCCAATTAAGAGATCCCTTAGACTTATTATGGAAAATAAAAAAAATGTAATTTATCTGGCTCATATATCTTAGGACAGATAATTCCAATATGGCAAAAAATAAGGAAAAAAATTGATTTAGTTAATAAAATATTTGATTTTCAAAACCTAGATATAATAGAATTAAATATGAAGAATATTTCCTTAAAATTATGGAAGGAAAAAGGAATAAGCACTTTAAAAGATCTGACCAAAGATGGCAAAATTAAACCTTATAAAATGTTGATAGAGGAGTTTAAGTTCTCTGTTAAAGATGTATATACCGATCTCAGAGTAAAACATTTTTTGGAGAAAGTTGAGATAGTAATAGAGGGGAAGATGTATGATATTTTGAAATCAATAATATACCAGAATAAAACAAAGCAGTTGTTCTCTAGATGTGTTAGAATGCTAGACCCAATAAATGATTCAGTCCTATCCAGTACTATTAAAAAATGGAATACGGATTTAAAAATAAATATAGAATCAAATGAATGGTTAGCTACTCTACAAAAAATCAATAAATATGTCCATTATTTTATATTGATAGAAACACACTTTAAGTTGGCCTATCAATGGTATAT
Organism: Pelobates fuscus; assembly: GCF_036172605.1. NCBI lineage: Eukaryota > Metazoa > Chordata > Amphibia > Anura > Pelobatidae > Pelobates > Pelobates fuscus. Next base: position 387,789,177 of record NC_086317.1, on the reverse strand, counting down.
GACGCCAACCAAAATAGCTAAATTTGATACATCCATGGACACAAAGTGTTGGAACTGTAGAGCGGAAAAAGGAAATTATATCCACATGTGGTGGTCATATAAACAAGTGATAGTTGTATGGCAGTGGGCTCAATTTATCATCCATACACTGTGTGATGTAAAAATATTCCTAAAACCTGAAATAATGCTATTACACTATCAATGGCCAAAATTAAACAAAATAAATAAATTTTTAATTACTCATTGTTTAATAGCTTGTAAAATAATAATAGCAAGGAACTGGAAGGGAGATACCGCATTTAACATCAAATTAATAACAATTCAGTTGATATACCAAATTAAAATGGAGAAGGATCACTGCAAGTTTCTGAATGATAATTTGAGCCTATGGGCAAATTGGGAAAAAAAATTACTACAAATGTAATATCGATACCATTTGAAATAAGAAGTAGAAGCTGGAAGTATGTAGAGCTTTTGTGGGGTGGTGGGTTGCTTTGTGTTTTTGTCCGTTTTTTGTCTAAGTGTCTATGTGTATGAATATGAATTTTTTAATACTTTTTGTATAAGTGAAATTATGGTGATAAATTCAAAATAAAAAGAGAATTGGAAAAAAAAAAAGAAAAGCAAAAGCAGAAAAAAAAGCAATTAGAAAAATATTTTCTCCCCAAAATATATCATTTCGCCTTTCATTTCTTTACTCTGTCAGTCTTTGTGGTGAAGTCATTGCTACAGTCAAACATCTCAGGCCACTAAATTGTGATAATTAGCAAATCAGTTAATGTCCACCGCTGTCATGAGTAGTTAAAGGAAAACCATCATTAAAAAGTTTGCTTTTTACATATATGAAATCATTTTTTACATATATGAAATCATTTTGTACTGCAGCAGATGCAATTTCCACTCAATGAATGCACTTTTAACATGACGCAGACACCTGTGGTTGCGAAGCATTTAGTAAGTAGAAAGATTGAGGTTATCACGGCTATACAGAGGTGAGCTTCCCATTTCCCTGCTATCAATGATAACTTTGGAAGCTCAGTCAGAGCGAATTTCATTCATGGAGTAATCCTGAGTCAGCCAAGTGGCACATCTAACAAAGGATCACACTAAATACTGTTCGCAGAGAACAGAGGGGGGAGGACACACACACACACAGACAGACCAGTTTGTTGCAATAAAAGTAGATTTTCCTTAAGAAGGGATACAAGGGGAATTACATAATATATATTTTTTTTTAATATATCTTTATTAGATTTTAAATTTTTTGAATCATTATCAAGACATTTATATCATACAAAATATAAAACTGTAAACAATTACCACAGTATTGTTAGACATCCAACCCTCCAAACTTTATCATAAAACATCTTTCACAGTTCAATTCATACATCATACATTCTTACACTCGTGGGAGTAGGCAGCACCTTACAATAGGATTTAAACATGCATAGTCAATTTTATCTATTAACATTTCTGTGTATACATCACAAAAGATTGTTATTATTGCTCATTATTTTCTAAGAGTTTTAAGCATTTTTTCCCCATTTCATATTTCTGTACATTATCCTTCCTCTTAAAAAGCCCTATCTCGTTTTTAATCTGAAGTTTTAATTGTTTCTCCCAATGTTTGAACTCAATTGTCGCGGAACTTTTCCACCCCCGTGCTATCAAAATCTTTGCTGCCATAAAAGAATGACAGACCAGAAATTGTTGGTATTTTAATAACTCAGGCCATTGAAGGTGTAGGAGGGCCCTTATTGGAGATTGTTCTATAAGAATTTTGTCCCAAACATATATTTTTCTAAAAACCTCATCCCATAATCTCTTAATTAATCCACAACTCCACCAAATATGGATAAAACTTCCCAAATTACTTCCACATCTCCAACATATTTTAGATTCATTGTGATCAATTCTGTTTAATCTCATTGGCACTAAATACCAACGATAGCAAACTTTATACTGAGTCTCAAACAATATATCGTTGTGAACATTTCTTTTTAACTGTATCAACATATTCCCCCACTTTATTGGGTCTATTTTTAAATTACATTCTTTTTCCCAACTTTTTATTTGTTTAGACCTTATGTTTTTGGGGGTCGCTCTTATAAGGGCATAACAATTTGCCATATTTTTTCGAGTACTATTATTTCCAAAAATCTGTTTTATGAGGATACTACTACTTATATTACTCTTAGCAAGTGATTTGTCCATAAAGGATTTTATTCTTAAATATCGAAAAGCCTCAGCCTGAGGGAGACCGAATTCCCTAGACAGAGTTACAAAATCTTTGATTCTATCTCCTATTGTTATATCATCCAGAGTTTCAATTTTCCTATCCTTCCAAGAGTCTATTTTTAAATCTGGCAATAAGGCTTCTAATGTTTCTATCCTCATGAACCCAAAAATGTTTCCCAGGATTTTTAGTTTTTTTCTAATCTTATTCCATTCTTTCAACAGGTATTCTAGAATTACACTACTGACTTCTTTTTCAATTTTCTTGGGTTGCCAGATGTACCTAATCAGTTCTTTTCCATTTAGGGCTCGGGTCTCTAAGCCAAACCAGCCAGATTTTTCAGAATCTTTTTTAATTAATAACTGAGTATGGAATATGATAGAGGCCTCATAATGGCTTGCTATGTTCGGGAAATTTACCCCTCCATGCTCAATATTGTTTATTAATTGGTCTAATCCAATCCGTGGTTTTTTCCCCTTCCAGATAAAATTTTTAATAAGCCTCTGTGTTATCTCCAACCATGGCAAAGGGATTTTTAGAGGAACCATTCTAAAAAAGTATGTCCATCTAGGCACTATGTACGCATTAATTACTTTTATCCTTCCTAACCAACTCAGAAACAAGGGGTTCCATTTTTTTAACGATATCCCAGTGGATTTCAAAAGCCTAGCAAAGTTAATCTCCACCATTTTGTCCAAATTCTCCGATATTATTACCCCTAGATATTCAAAACTCCCCTTCGATTCCACAAAGCAATAAGTCTTCAAAAATTCACTTTTCCACTCTTTGCTACAGTTTTTAAATAAGACAATCGTTTTATCTGAATTTATTTTATAGTTTGAGATAATACTAAACATTTCTATTTCTTTTATCAAGTTGTCAATTGATTTAATTGGGTCTATTAGGGTCAAATGGTATCGTCGGCATACATACTTATTTTTAATTCTCTATCCGTAGTTGGTACTCCCCGGATATCCGGGTTCTCTCTTAATCTAATTGCGAAGGGTTCCATTGAGAGAATGTATAAAAGTGGGCACCCTTGCCGTGTGCCATTTCTCAATGGAAACCAGTCAGAGCATAAATCTATGCCCACTACCCTCGCCGTAGGATTTTGATAAATAGAGCCTATTGCCGACAACATCCATCCATCTATGCCCATTGCCCTCAATACTCCCATCATATATCCCCACCCGACCCTGTCAAAGGCCTTTTCTGCATCCAGTGACAGGGTCAGGAGGGGAATTCGCATTCTATCACTCCAATCCAGAACATTAATCATTCTTCTTATATTAGTACTAGCCTGTCTGGTTGGGACAAACCCTATCTGATCTCTATCTACCAATTCCATTATTATCCTTTTCAACCTATCTGCTAATATAGATGAAAATAGCTTTGAATCGACGTTGATAAGTGATATCGGGCGATAATTCTTTAGATCTTGAGGATCCTTATCTTTTTTATGGATAGGGATTATATTTGCTTGTAATAATTCTCTAGGGCCTGTACCTTTCAGAGAGATTTCATTATATGTTCTAGTCAAATATTCTGCCAATATATCTCCATAGACCTTATAAAATCTATTAGTCAGACCATCTGGGCCAGGAGTCTTATAGTTCACAAGTTTTTTAATTGCACCTGTAAACTCCATAATTTGTAGAGGGGCATTGAGCATTATTTTCTGTTCTTCAGAAATCCTAGGGAATTTAATTTCCCTCAGATAATCGTTTATAGCCTCTTCTTTTGATTGATTTGGTAAATTATACAACTTTTCATAGTATTTTTGAAACGCCTTTGCTATTGTTTCTGGTTTTCTACAGATTTCTGATTCAATTCTAATACTGCTAATCCTATTTTTACCATTTTTTGTATTTTTAAGTTTTTTTGTTAACCACTTATTAATCTTATTGTTATCATAATAAAAATTGGATTTCATCCTCTCCAGATTTTTCTCTATTCGTTCTTTCTCCATTTTTTCTATTTTCATTTTAATCTCAGAGAGTTGCTTAAAAGATTCATTACTTAGAGATCTTTTATTTCTTCTGGCCAACAGATAATACTCTATATATAGTTTTTCTCTGGTCAGACCTCTATCTCTTTGGATCTTTTTCTTAAGTTTAATCAGATACCCCCGTACCACTGCTTTGAATGCACACCAAATGGTGGTTATCGGGAGTTCTTCTGAGATATTCTCTCTAAAGTACAGTTGAATCAGTTCTCTGATTTGTGACTGATCTTTACTATTCTTCAAAATGCTGTCGTCTAAACGCCAGGTCGTTTTAGATCTGTACTTTTTAACATCGGTTATAGAAAAAATAGTATAGCTATGGTCTGACCAGACATTCTCTTCTATATATATGCTTTTTATTTGTTCCACTAAATTAGCTTCCCCCAACACAAGATCAATTCTGGAAAGTGGAGAATGTACCCTTGAGAAATGCGTATATTCTCTTCCCTCTGAGTTAAATACTCTCCATATATCCAATAAGTTATTTTCTAGAAGTGAGTTTCTCAGAATCCTAGCTTGATTTATCAAATGTTTAGTTATGGGCTTATTATTTTTTGTTTTTTTATCCAAGACTGTATCCACCACACAATTAAAGTCTCCTGCAATAACTAATAATCCTGTCTTAACTTTGTCCACCTTTTCCATAATCTCTTTAAAACATTTAGTAGGTAGTACATTTGGGAGGTATACATTTACCAAAGTGTAAATTTTCTCCTCCAACTTGCATATTACTATCTGGTACCGTCCTTCTATGTCTATATCTTCATATATGATTTCTCTATTTATTCTTTTTGAAAGGATTATGGCCACTCCTCTTTTCTTTTTCTTATTCAAGGCTGCTTGAGAGATTATCTCATATCCTTCATAGCTCCAACTAGTCCTATCTTCACGTTTCCAATGTGTCTCCTGCACCATCGCTAAGTCTATTCCTTTTTTTTTAGCAATCCTCTCATCATGGCCCTTTTATATGGGGTATTTAGCCCCTGTACATTTAGTGAGATACACTTCATGTTTTATGTTTTCCTGTAACACCTATTCCTGCTGCCATCCCTCCCACTTCATTCACACACATCTGAGCTCTCATAGTACAGAGTAGCCCATTCCCAAACATTCTTACTTGTTGTTTCAAGAGATAATAAAAATTAATCATCTCTTCAACCTGTAAGCCTTGACGGTATCTTGTGTACTGTCTAGGGCTAAGGTCTATCTCTGACCTTAAAGTGGTAGCTACTCAGGGGGAATCAGAGCAAATGCAGCCATTTTTCCTTTTTTTTTCCTCCTTCCTTCCTTCCCCTTGTCTGTCCCTCGTACTGGGCAGAGAGAGAGAGAAAAAAAAAAGACCCCCTTCCCTCCCTTCCCCCCCCCCTGTTCTAATTATTTATAATCTTCCGTAAATCACTAATTCTTCTCACAGGACTTTTAATGAAACTGTGTATTTTCCCTTAATACTTAGGTGTTCATATTATTATTACCCTTAATCCCTTATTTCACCTTATCCATGCAAAATGTTATATTCTCTTGTTCATTTATATCCCCTACACAAAACTCCATCTATTCTATATTATATTTAACAAATCTCTTAATAATTTGTCTATTGTTATGTGTCACGTATCAAAATATCACAAACAACACCCCTCCGTGTTATACAATATCATTATATCCTTCTAATTATTTATAATATCTCCTGTGCAAAAAAATCCTCCCTTGATCCCAAAATGCATCTTCCCACTCCATTGGCGCTAATATAGTGTAAATCTTAATACTTAAGTGCTCACATTTTTTTTATCTATTACGCCCTTGTTTCCTCTTATATTTATCAAAATTTCCTTTCATATTATATCCCTAAACAAAATTCGTCCATTTCTATCCCCTATACCAAAACTCCATCTATTGTGTAGTTATATTTAGCAAGACTCTTGTTAGTTTATCTCTTTTATGTATCCCTTATCAAAATATCACACACAAATTCGCACCCCTCCGTTTATGCAATATCATTATATCCTTCCAATTATTTGTGATACCTCCTGTGCAAAGATCTTCCCTTAGTCCTGAAATGCATCTCCTAACTCCAATAGTGATTATATACTGTTACTCTTAATACTTAAGTACTCACAATATTTGTCTATTACTCCCTTATTTTCATCTTATACTTAAAAAAAAAAAAAAATTCCCCTTCAAATTATATCCCAACATTCATCTATTATATTTACATTAGAAAGTCTCGTATTAATTTATCCGTGGGATAACATATCTCATACACGATTTCGTGTTCAGCACTCTTGTCGGGAAAGAAAGAAAAAAAAAAAAAATTCTCTCTCTTTCTCCACTCCTCCTCCCTTTTTCGCCAAAGTTCTTGCATTTTTCTCCTTATTACTTAAATTGTTGAGATGTCCATTCTTCCAATTCTTTTGGGTTCAGAAAGACTTTTCTTGTATCATTCCAATTTATTGTAATAGCCTTGCCTGGTCCCCATCGATATCCAATATTTCTTTCTTTCAGTGGTTTCAATTTTTCAAAATATCTTTTTCTCTCCATTCTTACTGCTCTAGGTAGGTCTTGATAAATTTGGATATCTTTAAATTTATCCTCTTCTGAGAATTTTTTGTTTCTTATTGCATTTATTATTTGTTGCTTGGCAATCAGGGAGTGTAGAGTAACCATCGTATCTCTAGGAAAGGCGTTCTGGATTCCTTGTGGCTTCTTAATTCTATATATGTTTTCCATACACACTGCCGAAACTAGAGTTTGCAAGTTTAATGCTGCAAACAGCCCATTCAAATAATCCTTGATTTTATCATGAGAGATATCTTCTGGAATATTCTTTATCCGTATATTTTTAGCTCTCATTCTTTCTTCCATCATATTTACTCGGTCTTCTAAATTGTTTATTTCCACCTTTATTTTGGTTTGTTCTTCTGTGATTAGATTATAATGGTTAGTTATTTGTTCTTGAGATTCTTCCACTTTTACTATATTTCTGTTAATTTCTTCCATTTGTCTTGTCATTTGAACTGTGCTGTTTTCTAATTCTTTTTTGAAAATTTCAGTTTGGTTGTCCAGGCTTATCTTTATAAAGTCTTGAAAATTGGTTATTGAAACTCTTTTATCTTCCAATGTTGATTCGTCCAGAAAGGATAGTTCCTCACTCTGTTTATTATGTGGTGAGAAAAAGTTTGAGACCGCTTTTTCATTTTTATTATCTTTTTTGACCTCCTTGTTTTTTTTTGAGATCTTTGGCATCGCCATCTTTTTTTTTTTTTTTTTTTGTGTCTAGAAACCCTTATCCTTTCCACTTTCTCCCTAACTTCTCCCTTTCTTTATCTTATCTTGAAAACAATCTGTCCTTATAATCAATTTTTATGGTCTAGACTTTATTGTGATTTGACCTTTATGACTTTTATGCTGTTTTTCTCCCCCAGTTTCTTGGTCTCATTATTTTCACAATTATTTGCAAGGAATCCAATAATCAAATGATCCAATTAGGGATCCAATTAGAGGTCCAAAGATACCAGTAATGTCATTCAGGGAAATCAAGCGTTATAAAATTCCCATCTATGATCTTGCAAGTCCAACATATGTATTTTAAGTGGTATCAGCCACCACAACAAAAACAAACCAAACTGAAGCAGCAAAATAGCACCAAAATAGTAGTTGTTTATCAACTGATAGTTAAGCTGTTAGAATTCTCCTCATCTGTTTCTCAAACAATCAGTCCTTGCCATCAAATCTTGTGGTCATAACCCTTCTATTTTGTTAAACCACTTTATTCAGCCACTGATTATATTTTGACCTTTATATTGTCTCTCATCCAATTTTATATACTCATGTTATTTAATAGGTTGTTTAACAAAAAATAAAAATCAAGGGTATTGATCTATAAACTTGCAGCTTCCAGCAGTTATATCTTAAATGGTATCGGCCACTGCTTCAAAGTAAACCAAGCCACATAGAAATCGCTGTGGTTGTTTACCAGCTAATACTCCAGTATACGTCCGGCTATCCGATTATAAATCCACATAGATTAGTGCCAGTATTAATATATACCCCGATTCCTCGTCTCCTTGTAGTTGTGTGTCCACATTTCTCCAGAGGGATACCGGGCAGCTGCTGCTTCTCAGTTCCCCGACGAGCTCAGCACAGACGCCATTTCCTCGTGGCTGCACCTTCCTCCGTTACCCCCATTGAGCTCCACCTCCCGGTGCGTGCGCTTACGTCCCGCCGCGCTCCGTCATCACGGCCTATGACGGTGTTAACAAACACAGGACAAGGACGGAATTACATAATATTATATTGTAATGAGTTTTCCTTTAAACCGAATTGAGGTAGGCTAGAAGCTTAAATCATTGATCAAAAAAAACAAAACAAAAACACAACCATATTACAGAAGTACTCTTATATTACAATTATGCACTAGTACTTCAAATCTTATCCCCATCACCCCCCCCCCCACCCCCCCAAGAAAAAAAAATTCCAGTATAGAAAAGACAGAAATCAGAAAGTGGTTTGTTATATCACACTTAAGTACACACTTTATAAAACAGTAGCTGGAAATATATATATTCTATTATACAAGTACAAACAGTGAATGCTCATTATCAGAGCAAATAGTGCTGGAACTTATTAACATACACCTTTGCAGTTAATGTGACTGAACTTTATAGGCGTGTCTGAAGAGAATTTACGGTTAGAATAACAGCTCAAAATGCAAATATATTTTACTCAATGAAAATCCCATCTGAAAAATTACATAAGTAGGCATTTATGTTAAATACCGTAGGTCTATTTTCAGACAGAATTTAATGTAGGAAATTATAAAAAAAAATAAAAAAAAGTCAAAGGTTTGGCAATATAATTAAAAAATATGGCAGGAAGCCATAACAGTTTTTCCCATTTATATTAGTAAACGTGTTGTGTTATAAAAAAAAAAAAAAAAAATGCTGATGTTCCTTGGTCCATGTTCTGCTCAGTGAACTGTGATACACTTGTCACCGGTTACTTTTTGAATTCTCTTAATTCCAGAGAAATTTCAAAGCAATTTCTGATGAAGAATTTCCCAAACCATTTTCTTTCTGAAGTATGGCATGTGACGCTGCAATCAAAAAGAAAAAGGGGGGTGAAGGGGGGGTGAATCTGATTATCTTAGCAATTATAAACTTGTTAAGAATAATGTCTTTGTCAACAGGGGTCCTCTGAAACACTGCTTGGATACAGAATATCTAACTGAACCCAGTATTATATCTGCTTTTTAGTGCCAATGATGTGGAAAAAAGCATTACATTCTAGGATGGGACATTGTCTTAAGGGAATTGACAGGAACTGAAGATGGATGCTAGGAGAAAGATGGCGAAACAAGTAAGGGAAAGCTTTAAGTAAGTAAAGACCCTTGAATGACTAGTGACATTTGGTGAAGTCAATAACACACAAAACATTTAAATAAAATAGCATTATTGGAGTGGGGATAAACATAGAAAACTGAAAATCTGTTAGACTGTATTGAAGTATTTTCATATTTGTTTTGCTGCATAATTTCCCAAAGACCAAGAGGTTGGATGAAGAGAGATAAATAGAATGGACTATACAGAGACATTACTTTAATATCTATTAAGAAAAAGCAGAGTGAACAAAAAAAACAACAAAAAAAACACACACAGCACTATAACAAAAAGGGGATAACAGCAAGCAATGCTTTGAAATGACCTGGGTAAATGTGATTGGCTTATCTTTGGTAATGTAGTCTGCATACTTGCAGGCAAACATTCCACAGTCACTCCCATTCATTTGTTGTGGGATTTCCTAAAAATTAATATTTAAGCATTACATTTAAGTAAGCATAACAAAGACACAGGTATAAATGTCACAAAAGCATACTTGATTGTTCTTGCAGGACAGAGACCAATCATTTGTGTCAAAACATACTCCCTTTTTATCTAGGCTTTCTTGTTTTAGGTAATATCTGTATGGAGGAAAAAAAAATGATAAACTTGCTTGAACAACTACACATACATACACACACACACACACACACACACTTATATAATACTTAAGGGTTTGTAGACTAATCTCCAAACTGCAAGGGATGAAAACATGCATTGCAAATTTGTTGACTATAACAGAGTGGGAGAAGTTTTCTTAATTATCTATTGTTGACTACATTTTGCCTTCAACTCACTACAATTCAGAGTTTAGTAAATAAATCCAATAACCAAGCAGAAGGCCAGAATTTCACTATAGGAGATTACAGAATTTGAAGTAGCAACTGAAAACTGGCAAGATGGAAGATTTCTACAAATCGATTTCTGGAATCATTAATAATTGCAATGTTCTATGAAAAACTTTTATTAAAAACAAAGTGAATGTAATAAGTACTTGGTTAAAATAAACAAATGTTTATAAATCAGGAGTACTTACAATAATATTCTGCAAGCTTCATTATTTAAACCACCCATGGAGTCATAATATGTGATGGAGTTTTTCCTAAAATCTATCACCTGAAAGGGGAGCGAAAAATAAAATCAAAAACAAAAATTTTTGATTTCCTCCTATAGATTAGACAAACAATTAGAAAAAGTGATATACTGAATCAATATAGAACAGTTTAACAACTAGAACTCAATATACTTTTCATTTAAATGGGTGCATCTCTTTACTTACTGCTAAACACCAATGAACTCCAAGGTGAACTGGAACCAATATAATGTTCATTGAGAATATGTCCACCTTTTTTGTCCATCTTTTAACAGCTTGATAGCCATTTTTCAACTTGGGATAAAAGAATGTGTTGAATGCATGGACCGTGGGCAAACACTTTTTCTTGCTTTCCACCAAAAGATTCATATAAAATGTATAATCTGCATGTATAGAGTGAAAAGTGACAGATTGTACTTTATAATACTTAAACAAATTGAAAGATTTAAAGCAATATAAAGATCTGTTTAAAGATCTTTATAACTAGATCTGTTTAAACTAGAAAAATTTAAGCTTAGGATTTTAGTTTGACCCCCCCCCCCCAAAAAAAAAAACACACAAAACACACTACTACACAGTTAAAATACATACCTCATCATTTAGCTAGTTCAGATTATTCAGTGTCATAATGTCCTTTCGGGTAATTGCTAAACGAAAGGCTTCACTTAACCCCTTCAGGACCGCTGACGGTTCAGGACCGTCAGCGGTAAAACATGCGTTTGGACCGCTGACGGTCCTGAACCATCATAGCAAAAAACGGGCTGCAGGAAGCTATCAAAGATCGCTCCAGCCAGTATAATGCTGTAACTATCTGCCAGACATCCCAGGCAGATAGTAACCGCCAATTGCGGCGTGTGAGCGATCCGCGATCGCTCACAATTGGCTGCTGTCAAAGTGGGTGTTACAAACACTCACTTTGACAGTGATCTCTGCCCCTCTCTCCTCTGTAGCGTTTTGTGAGGCGAGAGAGACAGACGACAGTCAAGACGACATGTCATCTGTGTGTGAGCCGGCTGAAGAAAGAAGCTGTGCTTCCTCTGCTATGCCAAATGTGGAGGAGGACTGGGTCCCTCCACAGTTAGCCAAGCCCAACGTCCCCCCTTTTAGTGCCAATGCAGGCATTAATGTTAATGTGGATGGCTTCTCCCCAATGCAGTATGTAGAACTATTTTTACGGGATACCATCTGGGAGGAGATTGCTTCCCAGACTAACTTGTATGCTACCCAATTTATTGATAACAATCCAGGTAGCTATACAGCCAGGGAGCATGACTGGCATCCCACAGATGTCCCAGAGCTTAAAAAATTCTGGGCTCTTACAATGCTCATGGGGATTATAAAAAAGCCATCGATTCGCTCATACTGGAGCACCAACCCAATAATGTCTAGTCCAGTATTCTCCCAAACCATGCCTAGAGCCAGATACGAGTTACTGCTGAGATTTTTACATTTCAGTGACAATACCCTCTGTCACCCTAGAGATCACCCCCAATACGATAGGCTTCATAAAATATGCCCACTGCTAGACCATTTTCAGGACAAATTTTCGGATGTTTATACCCCCCAACAAAATGTATCCATAGATGAATCTCTAATGAAATAGAAAGGGAGATTAGGGTTCAGACAATACATCCCCTCAAAGCGCTCTAGGTATGGCATAAAACTGTACAAACTGTGCGAGAGCGAAAGTGGATACACATTTGCCTTTCGTGTATATGAGGGGAAAGATGGGCAACTGGACCCTCCTGACTGTCCTGACTCCCTGGGGACAAGTGGCAAACTTGTATGGGACCTACTAAACCCCTTGTTTAATAAAGGTTACCACCTTTATGTGGATAATTTTTATAGTAGTGTTCATCTATTTAAAACACTTTATGCTTTACAGACACTGGCCTGCGGCACTGCCAGAAAAAATTCCAAAGACTTTCCACGATCTCTCATAGATGCAAAATTAAAAAAAGGCGAATGTAAAGCACTTCGCAAAGCTGAAGTGCTTACACTAAAATTTAGGGACAGGAAGGATGTCAACATGCTCACCACCATCCATGACGAACGCATGTCAGACGTCTCTGTCCGGGGCAGAGTAGAGTCCAAACCGGTTTGCATCAGGGCGTATAATAAGTACATGTTGATTTGGCTGATCAGCTGATGCAGCCATATCTTATTTTACGAAAAACCAAAGCATGGTATAAAAAGGTGGCTATCTATCTGATGCAAATAGCAACCCACAACTCATTTTTACTTTTTAAAAAAAATAATCCAGGGAAAACCACCTTTCTCCAATTTCAGTTGAAAATAATTTCTTTAACAATTTATGGAGATGGACAAGTTCCAACAACGGTGCAAGCTGAGTCCAGACATTTTATTTTTAAGTTACCGCCAACTGCTAGAAAAAAAAAACCCCAGAAAAGTTGCCGGGTCTGTTTTAAAAACGGGAAAAGGACAGACACCCCTTTTCACTGTCCTGATTGCCCTCCGAAACCAGGACTCTGTGTAGGAACATGTTTCAAGCTGTACCACACAGAACAGTTGTAAGAAGTGTTCCTGAATTTTTATTTTATTTTCTGTTTCTTTGGAAAGCAGCCATTTTTTTGTTAGTCAGTTTCCTTCCCCCAAATCTCCAGTTAGATTCTATTTGCAGGAGTCAGTTTAAAGATTGCTGCTAAATGTACATTTGCTACCTGCATATTTGGTCTAATAAGTTTTCTAGCAGTAACACATAACCAGCTGGCCAAAACCAGATGACGTGTGCATAAAAAACAGAATTAAAAAATTACCACTACATTTTCTGTTTTTTGGGGGGCAAAATGGTTGGGGGAAATAAGTCAAAACACCCCATATTCTATAACCTTTGATGTCTACTTTATAAAAATATATACTATATATACTTTCATGATGGTAACATTAACTAGGGGGTGCAAAAATATGTCAAACTGAAGATAGATCAAGCATACCTATATATCAAGTTGAAAAACTGACATGTACAAGTTCTGATTGTTGCCTTTTGGCCCCCAAACAACCCAGCAACCCTATACATGGGGGGTATCACTGTACTCGGGAGATGTTGCTGAACATATTGGGGTGTTGTTTGGCAGTGACACATAACAGGATCTGTTAATTCATGCCTTAAGTGTGTGTGTGTGACAAAGAAACAAAAAAAGATTACTACCCAAAAGTTTGGCAAAGGCTGGTGGTAGAATTCAGCGCATGAAAAGTGTTAAAATACCACCATTTAAAATACCCTTGGTTGTCTACTTTTCAAAAATATATGGTTTGATGGGGGTAAAATACATTGGCTCAAATGGGACATGGGCGCAGGTTGATTACATGTCAAAATTCCAAGTTGGGAAACTGATAAACGCACCTGGCAAACGTGACCTTTTAGCCCCCAAAGAACCCGACAGGCCTATGCATGGGGGGGTATCCGTGTACTCAAGAGATGTTGCTGAACACATATTGGGGTTTTGTTTGGCAGTGACACATAACAGGATCTGTTAATTCATGCCTAAAGTACAATGTGTGTGAAAAAAACAGAAACAAATTTACTAACTCAATGTTTGACAAAGCCTGGTGGTAGAATTAGTGCATGGAAAGTGTTAAAATACCACCATGTGAAAAAGGGTGTCTACTTTTCAAAAATATATGGTTTGATGGGGGTAAAATACATTGGCCGGCTTCATAAATGTCCCAAATAGGACATGCATGCAGGTTGACTACATGTCAAAATTCCAAGCTGGGAAACTGATATGCGCACCTGCCAAATGTGGCCTTTTAGCCCCCCAACAACCCGACACACCTATACATTGGGGGTATTCCTGTACTCGAGAGATGATGCTGAACACATATTGGGGTGTTGTTTGGCAGTGACACCTAACAGAATCTGTGAATTTATACCTGAATTGCAATGTATGTGAAAAAAATAAAAAAATATAAACTACCTATGCAAAGTTTGGCAAAGGTTTGTGGTAAAATGGCTGCATAGAAAGTATCAAAATATTCTTAGATGAATACCCTGGGTTATCTAGTTTAAGAAAAATATATACATGTGGGGTGTTTTTTGGAGATTTATGACATAAGAGTGTTACAATGTCACTATTGATACATCTGAAAAAGGTGCATTTTGAAACAGCAATTTCCTACTTGTACTTATAGCCCTATAACTTGCAAATAAAAGCAAAAAAACTCGTAAACATTGAATGTTTTTAAACTCAGGACAAAATTTTTAATCTATTTAGCAGTTTGTTTCATTCGATTTTGTAGATCAGTAAAAGATTTTTTAAGTAGAAGTCAAAACATGTGTTTTTTTTTATTTTTCACCATATTTTATTATTTTTTTAAATAAATTATATGACATGATAAAAATAATAGTATGTAAAGAAAGCCCTTTTTGTCCTGAAAAAACCCAATATATAATTTGTATCGGAACAGTAAATGAGAGAGCGGAAAATTACAGCTAAACACAAACACCACAAAAGTGTTAAAATAGCTCTGGTCCTTAACGTACAAACATGGCAAAAACAGTCCGGTCCTGAAGGGGTTAATACTTCCTGATATTATTTTTAAACCTATGCCCCTCTAATTTAAGACTATGTTCTGTTGTTGTGGAGCTCCTAAGAAGAAATGCAGATTTTGCGGCCTACTCAAGCCAGGAGCTCAGTGGACGGCCGCTGCTTCTTTCTCGTGCCTGAATGCAGAGCAGGGGCTATTTGAATACCATCTCTCTGGTCCCATTCCTCCCCTATGGACCAGTGGGGGTTATCCCAGTCCCCGCTGGAAGACTCTGAAGCTGTCCTCAAAGGGGCCTGTGAGTAGCTCACCGAAGCAGGTTATCCAAAATGTACATATAGAGAGATGGCCGGATAGTGAATGTCAAAGGACAGAACAGGGGGTAACCTTAGGTTATGAGAAGGAGAACGAGAGGAGAGCAGGGTCTGTCCTATGGAGTATGGTTATATACACCATATGTCGTGAATGAACAGTTAAAATTGATAACTTTATTTAGTGAAAAAAACACACAACACACACTGAACTATATACAAGGGGGGAAGAGGGAGGGGAGACAAATACATAGGGTGCAAAGCACCTAATATAATACCACTACCTAACTCCAGTACTAGGTAAAGGGTGCAGGCAACAGGGTACTCCAGTGATGAGTGACCTGCCGAGAGCGAGTCAGATCACTTAGTGCTGAAGTAAGGGCTCAGCAGGGCTAAATACCTTAGTGCACAGAAAATGTTTTGTCAATTCACTATGATAAGTAACAAGAACTATTTAAAGCAGTATTAATAGTGCTTCCTCTTCCAATGAGAGTAAAGCCGAGCTGAATTAGCCTGTGTATCACTTCATGTGAAGTGTCTGCAAATGGTAACAAAGTACGTTTGTACACTACTGGGTATAGAGTGTCTACAGGTGATAACAGAGTACGTCTGTACGGATATCGTGCTTGAGTTTATGGTCGGAGCCTAATATGTCTGGATAATTCCGTGCACCACTGCCTGTTACAGTTATTGCAGGTGGTCACGGGGTCCGTCTGTGGAGAAATAGTGTAGCGGGTTAGGGCTAAAATGCCGAGGTCAGTTGCTAGTAGGATCAGTTCGTACTACGTTGCTGTCCGGATTGCAAACTGATACCCGTAAGGCTAGAGAGAAGGTTTCCCCGTGATGGGGTATTACCTCTTTCAGTGGTTGCAAATATTACCAAAGTTCAGCTGCACATGTCCCATATTTGTCGCAGGGCTACAGATGGCGAGGCAAGTTGCTTGGAGAAGCAGTGCGTGGTAGGCCACTTTCCAGGATGCAACTAGTTACCATAAAGTAGTCAGCCGTGTGCATGGGAAAGTATCCACAAGGAGAGTGGATACAATGGCACAAAAAGTGAGCATGTATA
Organism: Pelobates fuscus; assembly: GCF_036172605.1. NCBI lineage: Eukaryota > Metazoa > Chordata > Amphibia > Anura > Pelobatidae > Pelobates > Pelobates fuscus. The sequence continues at coordinate 387,772,585 of NC_086317.1, read as the reverse complement.
GAGTCGTATGTGCTAGACCCTATACCTGTGCCCCGTGGGTTGTAAAGTTGAGGCTAAAAAAAACGTCGTCAATTACCTAGCAAAAGATACTTGTTTAACCAGCTGACTTAGTTGAGCCGGATATAGGGTAAAAGAGAATGATGCCTTCATGGGCACCAGGTATAGGAAAGAGGTATATAGAGAGGGAAAGTACAGTCCTTAATTGTAGATGTGCCGCTAACCCTATCGGATAATGTGTGCGATAATAGTAAAGGAGAGGGTCCCAAAGGGGAATCGGTATGAATGTTAGGTAGTGGTGACCCAGCTTTACGGTTCAGTGGGTCGGGTGACGGTCTCACCCAAAGTCGGTCTTTTGGTCGGTTTTCGTTTTGACAGAGTCGGATATGGTCTCCCAGCTGTCTGTCCCGACGTACGTTTTGCCTGTGTGTACCAGGCTCGTCAGGGGAAAAGACTTCCCGGGTAAGTTAAACTTAAATAGCCAGCTCAAGCCCCTGATTGGTTCCTGGGGGGGTGAGGGGGAGGAGTCAAAATACGGTGGCCGGAAAGGCTCAAAAAGTGGTGAAGTGCATTCTTCATATCGGGATGAAATTCTAACACCTTCATATGTGATCAGAATGATAGTTCCTCTCAAACAACAATGGTGGAGGGGATGACAGAAAGGAGATATATATACTTTGGTTGACTGTATCTACAGAAATGGGTTACCCATGTTGGGGGAGATAGTCATGATGTTGGGATAATCGTGTGCATGTAAATCCCAGAACAGACATAATTGGTTCTGTATAGCGTGAGGGTCACCGGTTGTCGGGGTGACAGTCCCCATGAGCTAAGTATCGTTTGATCAATACATCGAGATGGAGAAAGAAATAGTGATCATGTGTCACACCTAGAATGCGTGCTAGGGTTATTGTGGCACATTATTGGGTAGGCTAGAGTAAGTTGTGTATGAAGTTGGAAAACTTCGGAGATGTATGCCATGGTTCCTGGACCCACCGTTGAGTCGGTGCGTTCATACACACCTGAATAAGTGATGGGAAGATACAGTTACTACTAGAGCTACAATTGTACTTGTAGAGTGGTAGTTTGGGAGTCAACACGCCAGAAATTTGGCAATCAAGTCGGTTACTCAAATAGGATAATCTCCTAATGGATAAATGGGGTATAATTAAATTCCTCGTTCAGACCCAGAGGGGATAAGGTTTTGAACGAAAAAATCCATTGGGATTCTTTGCGCAGCAGGACTTTGTTAAAATCCCCCTTTCTTGGATTTGGGAGTAGTTTCTCAATGGCTTGGAAGGTGAGGTTCTGCGGGTTGCCTCCATGAAAGTTTTGTATATGTCTCGCTACCGGAGTAGGTGTCAGCGTGTTTCTAACTGAAGTTACATGTTGTAGAATTCTCCGTTTGAACTGTTGGAACGTTTTACCGATGTACTGTATGCCACAGCTGCAGGTAATCAGGTAAATAATTTTTGTGGTATTACAGTTCACCAGTGCATTGGTCTCAACGGAGACATGGGTTTGTGTTGATGTAGCAAGTTTTGATGGTAAAACATACTGGCAGGCTTTACAATGTCCGCACCTATAGGTGCCTTTTGTCCCTGTTAGCCAATTTGTGGCGATAGGGGGGGTTACCAAATGGCTGCGGACAAGTTGATCTTGGAGATTCCTGGGCCTACGAGCTGTCAGTGGAGGGTATTCCGGTAGAACCTTCGAAAGTATTGGGTTGTGTAGAAGTATAGGCCAGTTGGTGTTGAGGATCTTAGACATTGGTGACCAACCTTGGTCGAATGTGGCAATACAGCCTGGAGATTTTTGGTCTTGTTTTGGCCTATGGTATGCTAATGTGGATTTCCTGTCCATGAGACAAACACGATGGAAAGAATTCTTCAAAACCCTATTTGGATAGCCAAGTTCTCTAAATCGGGATCTAAGTATTTGGCATTCATTGAAGAATGCCTGGTCCTCCGAGCAGTTTCGGCTCGCAAGTACTGGCCGTACGGGATGGAGGCTTTTAATTTAAATGGGTGATGGCTGTCCCAATGTAGCAAGCTATTTGTCGAGGTGGCTTTTCTGAACAGTTCTGTCTGTATTGTGCCATCCATTGATAGCAAGATTTTCAGGTCTAGGAAGACGAGTTCATGTTCGTCAATGACGCACGTGAGTTTTAAATTTATGTCATTGTCATTGAGTAGCCTAACAAACTCATGGAATAGGGGGACGGATCCTGACCACATTAATAACATGTCATCTATATACCTATGCCAACTTATGATGTAGTCATGGAAGTGGCGGAACTGTGGTGTCATGACAACACACTGCTCCCACCACCCCAAAAACAAGTTGGCATAGGTCGGTGCGCAGGCCGTCCCCATAGCTGTTCCGGAGACTTGTAGGTAGAATTGGTCATTAAATATAAAATAGTTATGAGTTAGAACAAACTCGAGAATGTTGAGGATAAAGTTAGTCTGAGGGTCAGTATATGCCGTGTTCTCCAGGAAGTGCCTACAGGCCCTAATGCCTTTGTCATGAGGGATGTTGGTGTATAACGCCACGACATCAAGGCTCGCTAGCTGTGTGTAGGGTGGAACTATTAGGTCTTGAAGTTTTAGCAAGGTGGATTTGGTATCCTGTAGGTAGGATGGTAGTGTTTCCACCAAGGGGTGGAGAATCTTTTCGATGAACTTACTGGGTGATTCTGTTAGGCAGTTGTTGCCGGAGACGATAGGTCTACCCGGTGGAGGGCGAATGCCCTTGTGAATCTTCGGTAGGCAGCCCTCAGACGACCAACTATATACCAACCCTCAGACGACCAACTCCGCACCTAATCCTATTTTAGATCAGGACCAGCCCCGCCAACAACGGGGCCGGTTAAGAGACAGGGATCGGTGGGCATACAAGTACCAAAGCCGTACCCAAAGACAATAATGCCCAATAAAGTGATTAACCTATCCGACTTCCACCTTGAACAACATCACCTCACGCTACTTAATAGAGGATTATCTTTTGTGCCCTCTCCGAGCTGTGATAAGTTTAATTGGTCAAAGGATCTAAATTTGTTTGGCCGCAAATTAGCTCTCAACATCCTTCATGCTAAAAAGGATCAATTGCAGGCCAATGAAATGGGCCTTACCCTTGAGGACTTTGAACTTTCAAAAACCCTAGACTCACTTTTAGTCGAAAATGAAATTTCAAGACCTTTGACTGACTTGAAACCCTCAAGCTATTTTACCCCCAACTTTGTGGACACACCCCACGTGGACCTCTTTATTCAAATGTCACTAAAAGAGCTGGAAGCCACACCCAACCAGGCCCCAGCTCTGTACAACCTGAATTTCATGGAACGTAAGGCATTGAAAGACCTCAAACAATTGAATACGGTGGTTATCAAACCCGCCGATAAAGGGGGGAATATAGTCCTCATGAATCGGCCAGAGTACGTGGCAATGTGTATGGCACACCTTGAGGACCCACTTCACTACAGGGCCCTCCCTTCTGACCCTACCAAGACCTTTACTAAGGAGCTTGATACACTCCTTAACGACGCCTTGACTAACAAAATAATCAACAAAGATGAATTCCGTTTTTTTTTTTTTTAATTCTTTATTTTGGTTGTGCACTGATTGAACAGACAGCCGGCGTGTGCCACAACAGCGACATCCGGTAGAGTAGGTAAACATTGGTATGACATGTTATGGCATTAGATATACAGGCACATTTTTTATAATATTTGAAAACAGTAGTTTAGGATCACGTTTGATTTTAACTATAGTAACATATTACACATGTCATGGAGTAACAGATACAGAAGAAACATAGGCTGGGAACATGACTTGTGCATTAGAGTGTACATAGAGTGTTAATTAATAGTAAGAGAAAATTAACTGGACAACGATATTCATGACTAGCGTATATGCGTTAACGATTGGGGTAACTGGATACTGGATCGCTAGAGTCAGGCACAGTTTTAAGAGGACATACAAACGGGTCTAGCTACAGGCTGATTTGAACCTATTGAGACATACTGAGTTAGCTGTAGTGTGGTTCAGGCTAATACAAGTCGTCTATGGCACATAATATATTGGAGTAACTAAGCGTGTTCTGAGTTTAACGCATGTTGTTGGGTCATGCTAAACTAGCTGTGGGCTAAATTGGCAAGACATATCAGGTTATGGGATCACTGGCAATGCTTTAAACAAAAGAAACATTGGTGGCAGTGCTAGTGCGGGGTAATCATTATGGGTTAGCTAGGAAAGTGCCAATGGGGAGATCAATCTGATTAAACAAAACTAACAATAAAAATGTTCCCTGGGGTCCCCCAGGCCTCATCAAGTCGGCAGGTACGATTGTATGCCCCCTAGGTTGTGAGTTCCTGCTATAGCTTTGGGCATTGTGTGAGGTCTCACGGTCAGGAGAGCTAGCGTCCCGGTTTATCCGATGCCTCGTTGGTGCTGCTGCTGCCCGCGATGGTGCTTCACCGCGTATCTGTCGTGCGGGTCTGTGTGGCGTTGGTCGGTCAGGCCATGCCGTTTGGGTAGGGTCACCCCTGCTGCTCTGGGTACCTGAGGCGGTCTTGAGCTTGGCATCAGCGGTCCCCTATGCTGTGTTGTCTTGCTTGGGAGAGGTGAGTGCTTTTCCCTCTGCAGTTTCCTAATTTCTGCCATCTTGGGCCTTGTGTTTCTGTCCCGATCCCGTGGGGTTGGAGGGGAGCAGCTCCGGTCGGGCACTCCGGCGTGGTGTCTCACAGAAGGAGCTGTGTGCATGCGGGAGGATTGATGTGGTAGTAACCCTTGGCTGATTCCCTGTGAGGGATTTAGGCGACTCACCCGTGGTCGAGTCTGGGATTGCTTTGAGTTTCGGCCCCGCTGCATCCAGAAGGCCGCTCTGGAGTCACGGACTGGGTTTCCTTGCAGGCTGCGCCGAGTGGCCGGTCGGAGCCAGGTTGTCACCTCTCTCATAGCCACCCGGTATAGCTGTCTCTGGGTCTTGAGTTTTGTCCACAGGTAGGTACTTAAATTATGTATGTACTCTATTGCGTGCTTAGGTGGTTTAATCAGCGTGTGCTTGGGCCTGGGCTGCGTCCCTGACGCCATTTTGGCTGGGCCCAGAATATCCCGTTTGGTTGACAGCTTTTTCATCCCCATGTGGGGCCTGCCAACTTGCTTGTCACTTGGTCCGTCGCTTGTGCCGGGATATCCCTCACCGGCAAGGGGGGGGTGATCAGGGTCGTAGGCGTTGCAGTCAATTCCCGCTGGTCCGTCGGCGGGGAGGTCGGCCGCCTCTCCCGCACCTATATGCACGTGTAGGCCGCAGCTCAGTGTTACTAAAGATTGCCTCTCCGAGTCCGGTGGTCCGGCCAGGTGAGTCCCCGGGTGCCACCGCTGCTCTGCTGTGTCAGATGAGAGGGCTCGGTGTGAGATAAAGATTAGAAATCGCTTGTTAGCCGGGTTTTCTCCCGGAGCTCCTCTTCCGTTTTCTTTTACCCCACAAAAATCCAACCATTGCCACGTTTTACTGCCTACCGAAGATTCACAAGGGCATTCGCCCTCCACCGGGTAGACCTATCGTCTCCGGCAACAACTGCCTAACAGAATCACCCAGTAAGTTCATCGAAAAGATTCTCCACCCCTTGGTGGAAACACTACCATCCTACCTACAGGATACCAAATCCACCTTGCTAAAACTTCAAGACCTAATAGTTCCACCCTACACACTGCTAGCGAGCCTTGATGTCGTGGCGTTATACACCAACATCCCTCATGACAAAGGCATTAGGGCCTGTAGGCACTTCCTGGAGAACACGGCATATACTGACCCTCAGACTAACTTTATCCTCAACATTCTCGAGTTTGTTCTAACTCATAACTATTTTATATTTAATGACCAATTCTACCTACAAGTCTCTGGAACAGCTATGGGGACGGCCTGCGCACCGACCTATGCCAACTTGTTTTTGGGGTGGTGGGAGCAGTGTGTTGTCATGACACCACAGTTCCGCCACTTCCATGACTACATCATAAGTTGGCATAGGTATATAGATGACATGTTATTAATGTGGTCAGGATCCGTCCCCCTATTCCATGAGTTTGTTAGGCTACTCAATGACAATGACATAAATTTAAAACTCACGTGCGTCATTGACGAACATGAACTCGTCTTCCTAGACCTGAAAATCTTGCTATCAATGGATGGCACAATACAGACAGAACTGTTCAGAAAAGCCACCTCGACAAATAGCTTGCTACATTGGGACAGCCATCACCCATTTAAATTAAAAGCCTCCATCCCGTACGGCCAGTACTTGCGAGCCAGACGAAACTGCTGGGAGGACCAGGCATTCTTCAATGAATGCCAAATACTTAGATCCCGATTTAGAGAACTTGGCTATCCAAATAGGGTTTTGAAGAATTCTTTCCATCGTGTTTGTCTCATGGACAGGAAATACCATAGCATACCATAGGCCAAAACAAGACCAAAAATCTCCACGCTGTATTGCCACATTCGACCAAGGTTGGTCACCAATGTCTAAGATCCTCAACACCAACTGGCCTATACTTCTACACAACCCAATACTTTCGAAGGTTCTACCGGAATACCCTCCACTGACAGCTCGTAGGCCCAGGAATCTCCAAGATCAACTTGTCCACAGCCATTTGGTAACCCCCCCTATCGCCACAAATTGGCTAACAGGGACAAAAGGCACCTATAGGTGCGGACATTGTAAAGCCTGCCAGTATGTTTTACCATCAAAACTTGCTACATCAACACAAACCCATGTCTCCGTTGAGACCAATGCACTGGTGAACTGTAATACCACAAAAATTATTTACCTGATTACCTGCAGCTGTGGCATACAGTACATCGGTAAAACGTTCCAACAGTTCAAACGGAGAATTCTACAACATGTAACTTCAGTTAGAAACACGCTGACACCTACTCCGGTAGCGAGACATATACAAAACTTTCATGGAGGCAACCCGCAGAACCTCACCTTCCAAGCCATTGAGAAACTACTCCCAAATCCAAGAAAGGGGGATTTTAACAAAGTCCTGCTGCGCAAAGAATCCCAATGGATTTTTTGGTTCAAAACCTTATCCCCTCTGGGTCTGAACGAGGAATTTAATTATACCCCATTTATCCATTAGGAGATTATCCTATTTGAGTAACCGACTTTGCCTTGGCAGGTAACCGATTTGATTGCCAAATTTCTGGCGTGTTGACTCCCAAACTACCACTCTACAAGTACAATTGTAGCTCTAGTAGTAACTGTATCTTCCCATCACTTATTCAGGTGTGTATGAACGCACCGACTCAACGGTGGGTCCAGGAACCATGGCATACATCTCCGAAGTTTTCCAACTTCATACACAACTTACTCTAGCCTACCCAATAATGTGCCACAATAACCCTAGCACGCATTCTAGGTGTGACACATGATCACTATTTCTTTCTCCATCTCGATGTATTGATCAAACGATACTTAGCTCATGGGGACTGTCACCCCGACAACCGGTGACCCTCACGCTATACAGAACCAATTATGTCTGTTCTGGGATTTACATGCACACGATTATCCCAACATCATGACTATCTCCCCCAACATGGGTAACCCATTTCTGAAGATACAGTCAACCAAAGTATATATATCTCCTTTCTGTCATCCCCTCCACCATTGTAGTTTGAGAGGAACTATCATTCTGATCACATATGAAGGTGTTAGAATTTCATCCCGATATGAAGAATGCACTTCACCACTTTTTGAGCCTTTCCGGCCACCGTATTTTGACTCCTCCCCCTCACCCCCCCAGGAACCAATCAGGGGCTTGAGCTGGCTATTTAAGTTTAACTTACCCGGGAAGTCTTTTCCCCTGACGAGCCTGGTACACACAGGCAAAACGTACGTCGGGACAGACAGCTGGGAGACCATATCCGACTCTGTCAAAACGAAAACCGACCAAAAGACCGACTTTGGGTGAGACCGTCACCCGACCCACTGAACCGTAAAGCTGGGTCACCACTACCTAACATTCATACCGATTCCCCTTTGGGACCCTCTCCTTTACTATTATCGCACACATTATCCGATAGGGTTAGCGGCACATCTACAATTAAGGACTGTACTTTCCCTCTCTATATACCTCTTTCCTATACCTGGTGCCCATGAAGGCATCATTCTCTTTTACCCTATATCCGGCTCAACTAAGTCAGCTGGTTAAACAAGTATCTTTTGCTAGGTAATTGACGACGTTTTTTTTAGCCTCAACTTTACAACCCACGGGGCACAGGTATAGGGTCTAGCACATACGACTCTATACATGCTCACTTTTTGTGCCATTGTATCCACTCTCCTTGTGGATACTTTCCCATGCACACGGCTGACTACTTTATGGTAACTAGTTGCATCCTGGAAAGTGGCCTACCACGCACTGCTTCTCCAAGCAACTTGCCTCGCCATCTGTAGCCCTGCGACAAATATGGGACATGTGCAGCTGAACTTTGGTAATATTTGCAACCACTGAAAGAGGTAATACCCCATCACGGGGAAACCTTCTCTCTAGCCTTACGGGTATCAGTTTGCAATCCGGACAGCAACGTAGTACGAACTGATCCTACTAGCAACTGACCTCGGCATTTTAGCCCTAACCCGCTACACTATTTCTCCACAGACGGACCCCGTGACCACCTGCAATAACTGTAACAGGCAGTGGTGCACGGAATTATCCAGACATATTAGGCTCCGACCATAAACTCAAGCACGATATCCGTACAGACGTACTCTGTTATCACCTGTAGACACTCTATACCCAGTAGTGTACAAACGTACTTTGTTACCATTTGCAGACACTTCACATGAAGTGATACACAGGCTAATTCAGCTCGGCTTTACTCTCATTGGAAGAGGAAGCACTATTAATACTGCTTTAAATAGTTCTTGTTACTTATCATAGTGAATTGACAAAACATTTTCTGTGCACTAAGGTATTTAGCCCTGCTGAGCCCTTACTTCAGCACTAAGTGATCTGACTCGCTCTCGGCAGGTCACTCATCACTGGAGTACCCTGTTGCCTGCACCCTTTACCTAGTACTGGAGTTAGGTAGTGGTATTATATTAGGTGCTTTGCACCCTATGTATTTGTCTCCCCTCCCTCTTCCCCCCTTGTATATAGTTCAGTGTGTGTTGTGTGTTTTTTTCACTAAATAAAGTTATACATTTTAACTGTTCATTCACGACATATGGTGTATATAACCATACTCCATAGGACAGACCCTGCTCTCCTCTCGTTCTCCAGGTTATCCAAAATGGCTGACTCCACAGCATCAGCTTCACCAATTAGTCGACAGAAGGGCACCATGAAGAGGGCTCATTACAGATCCTGCTACCGATTCTGACCCAAGCTGTCCCATCACAAAACTGAACAACCGAGGTCTGTGTCTAGGTCCTGCATCCGCCTACCTGGACCACAAGCTCCCAGGAGAGGGCTCGCCAGTGAGAGGTGAGCCTCTTTGGGAATACCGATTGCGACTTGAGGACCGGATCCGAAGGCATTGGATGCTGACGAGCTCTGGGGCTGGTGGAGCAGTCTTAGCAGTACATACGTCTAAGCTGGGACTTTGCCAACTTACACATCAGAGGCACTGAAGGTCAGAGTGGGAAGAGAGAATCTCCTGAGAGGCTATTATCATGATCAATTTAACTTATGCTATTACACACATACATTGTAGTCTCTCTGCTCAAACTGACTATACTAAGCAAGATCGAGGCTCTAAGCTTCCTGGAGCTCCAGTGGTTTCTGTATTTTTTGTTATCTTGACTCATCACTACTAAGATTTAAAGGATCACTATAGGGTCAGGCAAACATGTATTCCTAACCCTATAGTGTTAAAATCACCATCTAGCCCCCCTGGGCCCCTCATGCGTCCATAAATATAGCAAAATCTTACTGTATTCAAGCCAGGAGCTGTAACTCTGCATGCTGTTTGTCTATAATAAAAAAAATCTTTTTTTTTTTTTTAAAAGCAGGCTGCTGACATCATCAGAAGTGGTAGCCTGATCCAATTACAGTGCTTCCCCATAGGATTGGCTGAGACTGACAAAGAGGCAGAGCCAGCATGATTCAAACACAACCGTGGCCAATCAGCATAACCTCATAGAGATGAATTGTATGTAACGAGTATATACCCCTACACGCAGGATCCAGCAAAACAGAAGACAGCACAGAGGAGAGATACGTCTACCGGACCTTAGAGTGGCCGGACTCGACGTAAAGGAGAAGTACAGAGTCAGGAGCGATCCGAGGTCAAGGGCACAAAGAGACAGCGTAAACGAGAACTAGCCGGGGTCTGGTACACAGGAATCAGCAAGCCGGCAAACAGTACAGACAAGGATAAAGCGAAAACGAAGTCAGAATACAAAGCCAAGGTCAAATACGGAGAAACACAACTGAACACAACAAGCACTAAAGGGAACTGTAGCAGAAACCACGATAGGGCAAGGAACTAAGGGAAAAGGGTAAGTATAAGTAGCCTTCAAACTAACGTGATTGGCTCCTGTCACTTCCACTCCCCCAACAGGTAAGTGTATGGGGTGATTGGCGTGACAGGAGCCAATGGGAGCCTTTTTGCAATTTAGGCTCCCACTGTCTCTTTAAGAGCGCGCCCGAGATTCGCGGCGCGCTCTTAGCTGCAGGCGGGACACGTGACCGCTTCTCGCGGTCACTGCCCGCCTTCCTGTTTGAGCAGTTGGATGAGCCGCGCGCGGCTCGTGCAGCCGCAGGACCGCGCGCGGCTTGAAGAGAGGACCGCGGCCGGCCCCCGGATAAGGTAAGTACCGCTACAGTACCCCCCCCTGAGGACACGCCCTCCGGGCGGGCAGGACCAGGTCTGGCAGGAAAACGCGAATGGAAAGAACGTACAAGGCGGGGAGCATGAACAGCATCCGCAGAAATCCAACTGCGCTCCTCAGGCCCATAACCCTTCCAATGTACCAAGTACTGAAGCCGACCCCTGAGGAAACGAGAGTCAATAACAGCAGACACTTCGAACTCCTCATGACCCTCCACAGAGACAGGAGGGGGAGGGGGTGTACTCCGGGTATAGCGGTTGCGTACGTAAGGCTTCAACAACGAGGTGTGAAATACATTGGGTATACGCAGATTTTTAGGCAGACCCAAGGCATAAGAAACGGGATTAACCTTATGTATAATGCGATAAGGACCAATGAAGCGGGGAGCCAATTTCATAGAAGGCACCCGGAGGCGAATATTCCGTGTGGAAAGCAAAACCCTGTCCCCCACAACATAGGAAGGAGCCGCTCTGCGATGCTTGTCAGCCTGAGCCTTCTGGCGGGCAGCAGAGTCCACCAAAGAACGCTGAACCTGCTCCCAAGTATTACGCAAACCAGCCAAATGCTCATCCAGAACTGGCATGCCCTGTGAGGAGAATGCAGCCGGAAGAACAACGGGATGCTGGCCATAGACAACGTAAAAAGGGCTTTTGCCGGAAGAATCATGAGTGGCGTTATTCCGAGCAAATTCAGCCCAAGGAAGCAGGTCAGACCAATTGTCCTGATGGTGAGACACAAAACAACGGAGGTACTGCTCCAGAGACTGGTTGGCACGTTCAGCAGCTCCATTAGACTGGGGATAGTAAGCGGAAGAAAATGAGAGGGAAATACCCATCTCCGAACAAAAGGCTTTCCAGAACCTGGAAATAAATTGGCTACCCCTATCGGATACAATAGATAAGGGAATACCATGTAATCGAAACACTTCTTTAGCGAAGATAAGAGCCAGTTCCTTGGAAGTGGGCAACTTGCGAAGAGACACAAAGTGAGCCATTTTGGAAAACCGATCTACTATCATTAGGATGACTGTGTTACCATTCGAAGGGGGTAATTCAACAATAAAATCCATTGATAGATTAGACCAAGGTCTCTCGGGAACGGGTAACGGATGCAACAGCCCACAAGGAACTCTACGAGAGGTTTTCATACATGCACAAGTAGAACAAGCACTTATATAGTCAGTAACATCCTTACGTAAGGTATCCCACCAGAAATACCGAGAAACGGCTGACACTGTTTTGGAAATACCAGGATGTCCAGCAGTCTTAGTATCGTGATACAGTGACAGAATATCCCGTCTCTCGGGAACGTCAACGAACAATTTATCATTAGGCCTCTCGCCAGGTGCCATGCTCTGTTTCGCTTGTATGGCCTGCAAGAGGGACGAGGAAATAGACAATATAGTAGTTGCTATTATCCTGTCTGGGGGAATGACAGGAGTGACATCAATCTCCTGTTTGTCAATAGTCTCGAATTGTCTAGACAGAGCGTCCGCTTTAGTGTTCCGGTCACCTGGCCTATAGGTTATTATATAATTAAAATGAGACAAGAACAGTGACCACCTAGCCTGCCTGGAAGACAATCTTTTAGCTTCGCTAAGGTAGGACAGGTTCTTATGATCCGTAAATATGAGGATGGGATCCTTAGTGCCTTCTAACAAATGTCTCCATTCTTTGAGTGCTAAAATGATAGCAAGGAGTTCGCGATTACCCACATCATAATTCCTTTCTGCTTTGGACATTTGTTTAGAAAAGAAGCCACAAGGATGCAATGGCTTGTCAGGAGACTCTCTTTGGGATAAGACAGCACCTACCCCTATATCGGAAGCATCAACCTCAAGTATATATGGCAATGAGGGGACAGGATGCTGTAAAATAGGGGCAGAGGCGAACGTAGTCTTAAGAAAGTCAAAAGCCTGAAGTGCCTCAGTAGACCAGACACGTGTATTGCCATCCTTTTTAGTCATACGAGTAATAGGCGCTACTATAGACGAAAAACCTTTGATAAAACGTCTATAATAATTAGAGAAACCCAGAAAACGCTGGATGGCTTTCAGACCTTGCGGCAGAGGCCATTCTATGACCGCAGCGAGCTTCTGGGGATCCATCCGAAAACCCTCAGCGGAAATCAAATACCCTAAAAACTGGACCTCGGATTGGTCGAATAGACATTTTTCTAATTTGCAATAAAGACCATTAGCAAGAAGGGTCTTCAGAACTGTCGTAACATGTCTGTGATGAGTGTGAATGTCTGTAGAATATATTAAAATGTCATCCAAGTACACAATAACAAATGAGTGAATAAAGTCCCTTAAGACATCATTAATAAATTCTTGGAACACTGCTGGGGCATTGCAAAGCCCAAATGGCATGACGGTATACTCATAATGACCTGACCGAGTGTTAAAGGCTGTCTTCCATTCGTGGTCCTTTTTTATACGTATCAAATTGTATGCTCCTCTAAGATCTAATTTGGTGAATACCGTAGCATGTTTGAGCCTGTCAAACAATTCTGTTATTAACGGTATAGGGTAAGCATTTTTGATGGTGATTTTATTAAGACCTCTATAATCAATGCAAGGTCTTAAATCACCTTCTTTCTTCGATACAAAGAAGAACCCCGCTCCAGCCGGAGAAGAGGATCTCCTAATAAATCCCTTTTCTAATGATTCTTTAATGTACTCCTCCATGACACGGTTTTCTTGAACCGATAGGGGGTACACCCTGCCCTTGGGAGGTATAGTACCAGGCAACAAATCAATAGCACAATCGTAGGGTCTGTGAGGCGGTAATTTGTCAGCCTCTCTTTTATCAAAGACAGTCTTTAAAGTTAAATACTGAGAGGGTATAGCCGTAGATAAAGGAGGAACAGTAGGAACGTTAATAGAATTCACAGGCGTGACTTCAATAGTACATGACTCATGGCAGGCTTCACTCCATGATTTTATCTGCCCTGTCTCCCAGTCAAAAATGGGATTGTGGGCACGTAACCATGGATACCCTAATACCAACTGTGAAGAGGGAGAGGTGATGACCTGGAACCGAATGGTTTCATAGTGTAGAACCCCTGTGTACATGTGTAGCGGTGCAGTCTCGTGAGTAACAACTGGAGATATCAATGGTCTACCATCTATGGCCTCAACGGCCAAGGGTATCTCCTTCTCCCTGATGGGAATATTGTTTTTCTTTACAAAACCAGAGTCTATAAAATTCTCAGCTGCCCCAGAGTCAACCAGGGCGTATATGTTTTCAACTATACAACTCTCTCCCATATGTAAAGAAACAGGGAGAAGCAGTCGGTTAGGAGGCAATGTAGGAGACTTAGAAATCACACCCAAGGCCAGTCCCCTATAAGGTCTTAGGTGCGAGAGTTTTCCGGGAGCAGAGGACACTCCTTTACCATATGTTCTCTCCTACCACAATATAGGCAGAGTCCCTCTCTTCTCCTATGTAATTTTTCATTATCAGAGAGTTTGGCAACCCCTAATTGCATTGGCTCCTCTTCAGATACTTTTACACTCTCCGGTGGATTAACTCTGGGGTGAATAGGCGTAACAAAACGTCTATTCCTGTTCTTGGTATAGAGCCTGTCCCGAATCCTATTATCTATATCGATGAGGTAGTCAATAAGGTCCTCTAAGGCAACAGGAAGTTCCTTAGCCGCTACCTCATCCAATATAGAATCTGATAAGCCTTCCATGAAGGCAGTAGTTAACCCATTATTGGTCCAATCGACCTGTGAGGCAAGGGTACGAAACTGTATAGCGTAATCAGCCACAGACCTAGAACCCTGTTTAACCCTCATTAATGCTCTAGCGGCATTCTTAGACCTTTTCATAGTGTCAAAAGTTCTGCGAAAAGCTGTTAGGAAACTGTGAAAGTTATGCACCATAGGTCCATTAGCCTCCCAAATAGGGTTTGCCCATTCAAGTGCTTTGTCGGTAAGTTGGTGCATAAAGAACCCAACTTTGGACCTCTCTGTGGGAAATGAACGTGGATACATTTCAAAATGAAACTCTATTTGGTTAATGAACCCTCTGCATGTCTTAGAATCCCCTCCATACCTAGGAGGAGGCGTTAAATGTGCTGTAGCATTAGGCATAGTCGATACTTCAGGAAGCAGGGGTGCAGGAGGGTTAGGTGCGGTTGCTGGAATGGTTCTAGCTAAGAGCGTCTGGAGAGCCTGAGCTATTTGATCCATACGGTGATCCTGCTCTACAAATCTAGCCTCATGGGTCGCCATCTGTTGAGCTAAATCTGCGGGGTCCATGGCCCTATCGTAATGTAACGAGTATATACCCCTACACGCAGGATCCAGCAAAACAGAAGACAGCACAGAGGAGAGATACGTCTACCGGACCTTAGAGTGGCCGGACTCGACGTAAAGGAGAAGTACAGAGTCAGGAGCGATCCGAGGTCAAGGGCACAAAGAGACAGCGTAAACGAGAACTAGCCGGGGTCTGGTACACAGGAATCAGCAAGCCGGCAAACAGTACAGACAAGGATAAAGCGAAAACGAAGTCAGAATACAAAGCCAAGGTCAAATACGGAGAAACACAACTGAACACAACAAGCACTAAAGGGAACTGTAGCAGAAACCACGATAGGGCAAGGAACTAAGGGAAAAGGGTAAGTATAAGTAGCCTTCAAACTAACGTGATTGGCTCCTGTCACTTCCACTCCCCCAACAGGTAAGTGTATGGGGTGATTGGCGTGACAGGAGCCAATGGGAGCCTTTTTGCAATTTAGGCTCCCACTGTCTCTTTAAGAGCGCGCCCGAGATTCGCGGCGCGCTCTTAGCTGCAGGCGGGACACGTGACCGCTTCTCGCGGTCACTGCCCGCCTTCCTGTTTGAGCAGTTGGATGAGCCGCGCGCGGCTCGTGCAGCCGCAGGAACGCGCGCGGCTTGAAGAGAGGACCGCGGCCGGCCCCCGGATAAGGTAAGTACCGCTACATTGTATCAACGAATCTCTATGAGGAAAGTTCAGTGTCTGCATGCAGAGGGAGGAGACACTGAATGTTTGGATACATTTTAGGCAGCCAATTACCCAGGAAGGATCTCTAGCAGCCATCTGAGTGGCTAGGGAAGTTATCACTAGGCTGTAAAAGAGTGTTTACAGTAAAAGGCCTGCAGGTAATGATTCTAGTCCCCAGAACAAATTTAATAAGCTGTAGTTGTTCTGGTGACTATAGTGTCCCTTTAACATGGTTTTGTTTCTTTTTAGTTTTCATTATCACCTACCGATTTACTATACCCTCCAGTCTTATTGACTGGTACCTGCCCAGCAACTCAGACTAAGCATGAGGCAAGTAGCCTATGCCTGTGATTATCTGCTTTTAGTTCTCGGTGATGATATGCTTACTAGCAATGCTTGCTAACCTTGTTTGTATCATATTCTGAGCTGGATATTAACTTATGTGGCTTCAAATATTGTAACTGATATCCATGCAGTCTCGATGCACAACAAAAAAAAACATTTTTATTTTTTTTATTTTTTTAAAACACAGCTCAAAGCCTACAATAAATGTTATCCAGCATGCAGATCTGTTTTTATTCTATTGTTTCTTCTTGTGATCTTCAGATAAAGATTTCTTCCCATCAGCCATTTGTTTACATAACTCATCAAGCCGAAATCCAAAAAGTGTTTCGTGCTTGAATAGTAAGTTACACAGGGAGTTCTTGAAGGCAGTGTGTTTCGACCAATTCCTCAGCCATATAGCCCTTCTGGCCACATTAGAGAGGCCCTTAGCTTTTGCTAAGAGTTTTAGGGCTTCTGAAGAAGAATCTGCACCAAACCCCCCTCCCCCCCCCCCCCCCCTATCCTCCCCCCGAGGTTTCCATAAGGCTCTGGATTTCTCTTATAAACCTGTCCTCATGTGAGGAAGCACTGGAGTCTTCAGAGGCAGAATTTTCATATGAAGAGTACAAACTTGAATCTAAAACTTCAAAAAGCTTAAGTTTTTTGTCTCAAAGGAGATTTGATAGATGGTTCTGACATAGTAACATGTCTGAGCAGACTGTATGGCCGCTGACCTTATGTCCATAAAAGGTCTCGTACAAACTACTTTGAAACCAAAAAGATAAAACAGAAAAGAGGGCAGTGGTTGCGCACACAGTGAATGATATCCTTGGTCTTAAGTGTAGACCCTTAGGTTCTGTGAATATAAAAAACCATCATAGGGCAATACATCTTAGCCACAATAAAAGTGTAAAAAACTTGGAAAACTCACAATATTTAGAGCCTTTCTGAGTTGGCTCTAAACTTTAAAAGCAGTATGCTGAATCTGGTGCTGGTAATGCAGTCAGGGTCCCTTGGGAAAAACGCCAACCGCCTCCTTTGTGTTTAAATCAGGAACCAGGATCACCAAATAGATAATAAGTAAATACTTTAATTTAATACATAAAAATATATAAATAAAGCACAACGCGTTTCGACCTAGTCCAATAGGTCTTCCTCAGGTGCATAACACAAATGGACTGACAGTTTTCTTATATATCATGCCTAACACATACAATTACTAATCAAATTACTGTAAAATATCGGCAGCTGTGAAGTCCATCCTTAAAATCCATATAAGGAGTGTTTCCGGCGAGAGTTCTAATGCTTATGCCTCCTCCAAGATGGCCGCCGTCTGTTAATGTCCATAGGAGTGCGTGCGACCTTCCCAAGATGGCCGCGCGTCATTACCAAGACGATGTGTGAGTGCCCTTCCGGTTTTCGCTTTCCTCCGGTCACGTGATGCAGCTACCAATCATGTGATGCCGGAGAGGGGCGTGGATAAGCGATTAAGCTTACGTGCAAAAACAAAAGTGAGGAGGATAGGATACCCCTATCACTCCAAGTCCGTGTTTAGAGTCCATATCACATAAAGGTATAAGGAGAGAGAGAGAATAATATTAGGTAGAGAGTTCAGAAAACAGTAATATATCATGATAATTAAAATGAATCTTATAAGAGCATTTAGATGAGTAAAAATAGTATGAGAGAAAAAAAATAATATATTTGGTATAAAAGCCTACATACCAAAATGAATTATAATAGATTAATAATCACATACACACAATTAGATATAAAAACCTACATACCAAAATGGATTATAATAGATTAATAGTATCATATATACAGGAAAATTTTTTTTTTATAAAATTGAGCTTATTCCAAAATCGATATTTAAGCCCTTTGGGCATAATGTTTGTAGCTCAAATATCCAGTTAGATTCTTTTCTATTTAGATTCATAGCACTATTGCCACCTCTCCAATGATTTTCTATTTTATGGATTGCTGTAAATTGTAGATCATTGGGGTTAGAGTTATGTTTTTCTAAAAAGTGACTCGACACACTATGGTTTAGAAACCCAATTTTAATATTCCGGATGTGTTCATAAATCCTGGTTTTTAGTGGTCTTGAGGTTTTTCCTACATATTGTAGGCCGCATGTACATTGAAGCAAATAAATAACGTTTGTAGACTCACATGAAATAAAAGAATCAATATTAAAAAAATTTTGGGTTATATTAGAGATAAAATCAACTTTCTTTTTCTTAGTTATATGCGTGTTTCTGCAAGCATAACAATTACCACAGTGAGAAAAACCTTTTTGCGTTTCTGACCACTTGGTTAAAAAGTTTAAATTCTTGTTCTCTTTATCTACATAGTTAGAGGTTAAAATTTGCTTAAAATTTCTTGCCCCCCTAAAGATGAACTTGGGTTTATCCCCTTAAAATTCTCGCATTTCATGTTCTTGTTGTAGGATGTGCCAATTTTTGCTTACAATCCTTTTTAAAGTGCCCACGTTGCTACAATAATTAAAAATGAGAGGGATTTGATTGGTCAATTCTTTTTTATCTTTGTTCTTATAGTTCAAAAGTTGTGGTCTGTCTAAATCTCCAATATTGATAATGTCCTGTTGGAGATCTTTCTCACAGTATCCTTTTTGTACAAATTGTTTTTTTAAAAACAAGGATTGAGAGTTAAAATCATTTTTGTCTGTGCAATTTCTTCTCATACGTAGGAACTGGCCCTTAGGAATATTCTTGATCCATGGATCATAATGACAACTACTTGTTTCGATAAAACTGTTTACATCCACTTGTTTGAAGAAAGTGCGTGTTTTAAATTTTTCATCGGAGATAAAAATATTCAAATCTAAAAAATCAATAGTGTAGGGGCTAACATTTTTAGTCAATTTTATTCCCCAGGTGTTAGAATTAAGATAATTAAAAAAAGAATTAAAATCTGCCTCAGTGCCCTTCCAAATGATAAAAATGTCATCAATATAGCGTCTGTATAGGGCCAAGTTTGCCCCCCAGCCATGCTCCTGAAAAATAAATAGATGTACCCAAAACTCCGGTCTGGAAAAGGAAAGAAAGTATTCCAAATAAATACCATAAAGATAGAAGGAATTCATCCAACAAGATGAGCCCAGTCAAAGATAGACAGACTAGACCTAAACAATTCGACAGGAAAGCTGTACATATCTCGCCTAAACCAAGAAGAGAGGACCAGAGATTTAGGACAAGACACAGTGATGATAGATCTTTCCAAATCCCCTTGAAAAACAGATTTGAACAATTAAGGAGTGACAAAGGAGAGGAAGTTTTTTTAGAACCAAGATGGATGAGGAGAGAAGAGTACCATGGAACTCCCACAAAAAGATACAGAATGTCAGAAGAGGAACCAGAGGAGGGAGAGATAAATCAAGAGAGGAAAAAAGTGACGATAATGAAATAAGAATTTTTAATTTATCGAACACAATTTTATCACCGACAAAAGAGAAACTTTTAAGAAAAGGTTTTAAATATGCCCCAAGTTGTTCCGTTAATAAATTCGAAGCATTCATTGATATAAATAGATTCACCAGAAAATTGTGTTTAAATTTTTTTTTTAATAAAGACAAAATCGACACACCTCAAAACGAAGAAAGTGCAAATACAGAATTAGTAGAAAATAATATTAAACATACTAATTTTAAGAAAAAATCCTCTTTTAACCCACAATATTTGAAATCAAATAGTATGAAAGTATTCGAAAGGGCCTGCTTAGATGAAATATATAATATTAAACCTCTATCTAAGTGATGTAGAATTATTAAAAAAATCTTTATTGTACTTGTATTGAATTATTGCACTAACTCCATTTTAACCTGATGCTGTGACAAATCCTCCATTTTGTCCTCATAACCTGACTTCTCCATATGAAAACCACATTACATGACAGAATTTCTCAGCACATCTAACACAATAGACAAAGACTGTATTCTCCATAAAGATATGACTAACCCAGGAACTGCTGAATTTCCCCTAACTCGCAACATAGTATAATTTAAAGGACATGAGAACACAGTAGTAATGAAATGTTCTATTCATAAGAGACCTTGCACCTAACCACGAGATCTGACATCACCGACCGAGTAAAATGACGCTCAAGACCCCCTTGTCCCCACCCGTGTCTAGAATAATACCACCTCCTGGTGGGTGGACACGGAACTAACCACTTAGTTTTTGATCCAATTAATTATATTGATAGGTGGACACTAATCCAGACACTTAACAATTAATCCAATTAATGATGTTTATTCACTGATATCTTGATAATCAATGATGACGAAAATGTCTCTTAAAAGGGCCTGCGCGCCCTCTGATGCTTCACTTGCCAATAAATTTCCTCGAAGTTATTTTAACCTGAACTCCGTGTGTCAGACTGAATTACTTCAGCGTATATACGCAATTCAATTCTTTTTAATTTGGACAGGAACAGATAGACATTTTAAACATATTGGTTTACTGAAAAAGTACCATAACAACTTTGGCGCCCGAACAGGGACTCCGGGCTATGTCTGGCCGGTGAGCCGTCCTAAGGAAGACAAGGGTGGACGGAGGAATCCAGGGGGAAGGAAAGGAGATTGATCACCTCCAGGTACACGGTAGAGACTTCTGCAGAGCCACCGGTATGTTCCGGCCCCTTTGATTGACCCGTCCACGTCAAGGACATCAAAGACAGGTAATATCTTGCCCGGAGTCTTATTACCCATTTATTACCTGCATTTAGTCTATCTGTTGCCTGGGTGTGTCTAGTTTGGTTGCCCGGGCTGAATGTTTATTTGTTTCCCCTTTTTGGGATAAAGGGGGGTGGACCCGTGGTAGTTTGCCTGAGGGTCCTGTGTTTGTCTGTTTCCCCTTTTTGGGATAAAGGGGGGTGGACCCGGGGGATTTGCCTGGAGTCCTGTTGCCTGTTTTACTCCTTTTAGGAGCCACGTGTTTGTGGCTGTAGGGAAAAAGGGGGGTTGACCTGTGGAAGTTTCCTGGGGGTCTTCTTTGCCTGTTTACTTCTTTTAGGAGCCTCGTGGCTGTGGCTGTATGGAAAAAGAAGTTTGTGGAACTGTGGGATCTGTGTAGAATCATAGTTTCCTGTGATCCAATTTTGTGTCACTTTGATAGCCTAGCTAGCTTCACTGTGCGCTTTCGGACCCTCCAGCTCTAGTTGAGTTGGGGGTATCCTGACCCGGACCCTCCAGCTCTAGTTGAGTTGGGGGTATCCTGACCCGGACCCTCCAGCTCTAGTTGAGTTGGGGGTTTCCTGACCCGGACCCTTCGGCTCTAGTTGAGTTGAAGGTCCCCTGATTATTTAATTGTGGTAGGAGACTTAGTCTTGTGGCAGGGGACTCAGTTTCCTGGGGGGATTCAGGCAGGCATTGCTTGTTTTCCGCATCACGTGGTAGTGAGACTTATAAAGTGGGTTTTATAGGGGCACTACGGGAGTGAGGGTGGCGCGGCCACTTTGAGTGGACTGCTGTAACGAGGGAGGCTAGAAAGGATTTCGGACCGGTGTTAGCTGTTATCCTTGGCCGCTGGTAGTGAGACTTACGAAAGTCGTTCTTCCGAGCGGGGACACTACGAGATTGAGGGAGGTGACTTTGGAGTAAGCACATGATTAAAGGAAAGGGATTACTGTTGATTTCATTTGAACTGTGATGCATGCACTGTATTTCAACTGTATTGTTGTCTTGTTTGTTTAATGAGGAGTCATTCAAACTCCTGTGTCTGTCCCTAAGGATTTTTTTCCTTACTCTTTACCTTTTCTACACTTCCTGTACTATTATACTATCCACTCCCATTCCTCTTAAAAGAGAAGTGATTGATCACACACTTCTCACCTCGCTCCAATCCGTGTCTACCACCCCGGGTAGGCGGATTCAGTGACTAGTCTACGTTTTGGGAAGACGCACCTGAGAAGGGCCCACGATTCTCGGGTGGCAGTCGAGCATTGTAGACGTTCCTGTTCAATTTTCCTTGTCTTTCCCTATATCTGGGACGCTGGTGTAGGGGAAAAGGGATTATGGGGCAGGATTTAAGTAAGCCCAGTAAGGGCTGGTTAGCATGTGATTTAGTTGATGACAGAGAGGGTGAGGAGATGGTTAAAGGTGTTGAAAAGATTGCAAAAGTATGTAAAATTGCTGTGCCGACATGTGGCAGATTGCAACCAGAAAGTTGGCGTAGATTATTGATGGAGAAGAGAGGCAAGCTTGCAAATAATGATTTATTAAAGACAGCTGAAGCATGGTACAGAGTAGCGAAGGCTATTCAGCAAGAAGGTTGGGTTGAGGAAGAAATAATTCACAAGGGTGTGAAAATGTTTGTGTACCATAATAATAATTGTGTCACTGGGGCTTGTCCTCAGCCAGCGCCCCAAAATGGCGCCCAGGGGATGTCTCTCCCCAAGGTTCAGTCAGCAATAGGAGATTGCCAGCTGACTATGTATCCCGCTCCCAATCCTCCCAACCCCCATCCCGTCACCTCTCCCGTTTGTCCGGTCCTAAATTCTGATGGATCTTACTTTTCCCCCTCTCCTTCCCCACCATTCCCATCATCCTCATCCATCCCTAAACCACCCTCTATGTCTAATGCTAACATCTCATCTGCCATTCCTTCCCCACACTTTGTCTCCGTTGATAATCCTTCCCTCCCATCTGCATCTGCCCTATTCACTAACCCCTCCTCCCCTGCCACTGTTAATCTTGCTGATCCCACCCCGGCTCCTCCCTCTTCACCCGCCTCTACTGATTCTTCTCCATCCTCTCCCTTGCCCGCCCCAACCACGACCCAGGTTCCCACCCCCTTTGCTAACCCCTACCCAACCTTCCTGCCCACTCCAGGTTCCGCCCCAGCCCCCACCCAGATGGCTTGGCCATACCCCTACCCATACCCCATGTCCATGCCCTATCCAAATTATCCATACCCCTTTCCCCAAGCCACTCCCCAGGTTCCGGTCATGCCCAGTCCGATACAGTCTGCCCCGGATGTGCCCACATCCAACATGGCCACCACTTCTTCCCTTAACCCCAATGCAACTTCCTTCCCCGCCTCCAATATGGCGGCCCCCAGTCATTCAGCACCCCTGATGCCGGTGCTTCCCGGTGATTACCGATCCCATGATTATGACCCAATGGCGACTCCCACCTCCGGGACTCCCTCTCATCCCCCGGCCCTGTCACCTCAGGTGATCCCCTCACGCAGAAGGGCCCAGATCATAGAATTAGATGAGGACGAGGATGACAGGGATGACAGGCTGTCCCAGGATTCATTAGAGGCTGCAAGAGTCTCGACCCACCGTTCTATTGAAGATCCCTTCGGCCATAAGGGTCGGGGAGAGCGGGCCCCTCCTAAATATGTTGCTTTTAATCCCACACAAGCTAGTGCTTTAATGAAATCTCTCCCTGACCCAAAGAAGCAGCCTATGCCTTTTTACCGAGGGATAGTTCAGATACAAAAGACTTATTCCGCCGCCTGGCGTGACCTACTGAGCATTTGTGCTATTAAAGCAGGGGATGCATATTGGCCCAGCATGGCCCGCCACCTCAGTACAGATCTGCTTACTAGTGATGTTGATTACCCCTCCGGAGTAACCTTTTGCAATCAATTAAGAGATTGGGCTAAGGATAAACTTGCAGATCAAGCTGCTGGCCTTACTGATGTTGTGCAAGACAAAGGAGAATCAGTGGAAAGGTTTCATGCAAGACTATATCAAATGTTTACAGATTTGGGATTTGATCTCACTGACAAAATTCATTCACAAATGCTATCAGGTGCGTTTGTCCAAGGTGTTAAAGATTCCATACGTAAGGGAATCATTGCTGCACGCCCTGAATACAAGGTTGTTCCTCTGGATACGTTACTCCTAGTTGCTAGAGGTTTGGAATCTGCCCAGACCCCCAGAAGACCCAATCCAGCTCCCCTCATGGTGGCCCGCGCAACCCCCATCACCCCTGGCACCAAGGGTGTCAAGTTAGAGGATGTAACTTGTTTTAATTGTGGGGCTAAGGGACACTACAGAAGTGACTGTCCAGAACCCAAAAGGGAACCAGGGGAGCCCAAAAAGTTTCCCAAGCCTGCCCCGGCCCCTAAGGCCGAGAAAACGGTTCCAATTGTCGAGGAACCAGATGATTAGGATATTGGCAAACCTGTGTCATTAACCCCTGTCATGGCAGTGTCTACAGGGGATAAAGGGGGGGGGGGGCACTTGCCACAGTGACTTTACCCATTGAAGGCCAACCTACCACATTTCTTATTGACACAGGCGCAGCCCGAAGTGTTCTCAGAGAACAAGACCTGCCAGACCCATCTTTCTTGTCAAGTATTGATGTCTCCTGTGTTGGAGTGGATGGCCAACCGAGACACAGTCCTCTAACAACCCCTCTGCGGGTTGGCACAAGCTTACTTGCTCGTTTTGTAGTTTCCTCCACATGCCCAATTAACCTGTTAGGCGCTGATGTCCTCTCACGCCTGCAGGCATCTATAACCTTCACTCCAGATGGACAGGTAGAAATGTTTACACCTCTATCTGTTTCAGACACTTCAGCCCTGTGCTCCTTACCTCTGATGCTGCAATTAGAAGAACCCCATAGAGAAGCAGCAGAGCCTAGGTCCAATTTCCCAGATGAATTAAAAACACAGGTGCCTGCTAAGTTATGGTCCTTGGGCCCAGAGGATATAGGTCACCTAAATGTCCCACCTGTGGTGGTTAAGCTTATTCCAGGAGCTAAGTTACCAAGGAAACCACAATATCCTCTAAAACCAGCACAGGCTGCAGCCATTTCTATTCACATCAAAGCACTCCTGGAGAAGGGTGCCCTAGTGAAGTGTAAATCAGAATGTAACACTCCATTATTTCCTGTGAAGAAGAAGACTCTAAAAGGTGAGCCAGTGAAATACAGGATGGTTCAGGATCTCCGTGCTGTCAATGAAGCCACTGTCCTGGACACCCCTCTTGTACCAAACCCCCACACTCTGCTCTCTGGCGTCCCACCTTCTGCAAAGTATTTTACAGTCATTGACCTAGCTAATGCTTTCTTCAGTGTTCCACTGGATCCATCCTGTCAATACCTGTTTGCTTTCACCCATGAAATGCAACAGTATACATGGACTGTCATGTCCCAAGGGGCTCAAAATTCTCCAAGTCAATTTGCCAAAGCCATGTGTACTATCCTTGACCCATGGCAAGCTGACCACCCAGAAGTTGTTTTACTCCAGTATGTGGATGATTTGCTGCTCTGTGGAGATGATATACCCACTACTGAAAAGAGTTCAATTAGTCTGCTTTGCTATTTGGCAGAACAAGGATGCAAAGCTTCACTTCTCAAACTGCAGTTCTGTCAACCTTCAGTGATTTTCCTTGGACATTGCCTATCTCAAGGTACCAGACATCTCACTCGGGACCGAGTCAGAGCAATTCTGGACATTCCACCCCCAAGGACTTCAAAATCTCTTCATGCCTTCTTAGGCCTCATTTCCTATTGCAGAGCATGGATCCCAGAGGCCTCTCTGCTTATGCAACCTCTCTACGATGCACTCAAGTCAGATCCATTCGGCCTGACCAACGAAGCTCTGGACAATTTCAAATCTCTTAAACGTGCCATTGTCTCTGCTCCTGCCTTGGGCCTACCAGACTATACCAAGCCTTTCAAATTATTTGTCTCTGAAAGACTAGGCCATGCTACAGGAGTTCTTACCCAAACTAATGACTTAAAAGGCCGCCAGAGGCCTATTGGATACTTTTCATGCCAACTGGACATTGTGGCTAGAGGGACCCCTTCCTGCCTTAGGGCTGTTTTTGCTGCAAGAGAACTCATTGAAAGAACCTCAGACCTGGTCCTTGGCCACCCGTTGGTTGTTTTGGCCCCTCATGACATCTCTGCCATTATCAACCAAGTCCAGCTCAAGCACGTGTCTCCCGCTAGACACCTACGTCTGCAATGTCATCTTCTTCTGCCTGACAACATTTCTATACAAAGATGTCAAGTTCTTAACCCATCCACTCTTCTTCCACTCCCTGAGGGGGGTATCTACTATGGGTTTGTCACAGATGAAACCTACATCTACCTTCTCTGTGGATGTATCAAGAAAATGCATCCACATTTAACTTTTCACAAAGACAAGACACCTCTCTGTGAAGGTCCAGATTATGCCTTCTGTACCATGTGGTACAAGCCAGACATTACTCCTGAACCTTGCTATGAAGATGAGCTCTACCACTGGTTTGAAGTAAAGCTCACTGCCCAAGATTTCTATTGTGACTCGGAAGGCAACAGCATGGTCCTGATCCAACTGCCCCCAGAACTCAATTACCTATACCGCTATTGGGATACTGCTATTCCACATATTCCTGTTACCAAGTTGAAGACAAGATCATGGAATGACCTTGGGCCCATGGCAAAATTATGGGCCACCATGGATGAATCACAACTACAGGAAAATGGCATTGCCAAATACCCAGCAACTGACCTTCTTGAAGCATGGCCACGCCATTTCCTGGAAAAGGAATTTAAAGACCTAGTTATAGTGAATGACTATGACCCAGAAACTCCTCATGACTGTTTCGAACAGATGAAAATGGAAACAGTGCACTTACCAACTGTGCATGAGAATCCATTACCGGATCCGGATTTTACTCTGTTTGTGGATGGTTCAAGGTATGCTGATGAAGAAGGAAAATACCACACAGGATATGCCGTAACCACAACAGAGGAAGTTCTCAAGTCATCACCTCTACCACCAGCAATGTCTGCGCAAGAAGCTGAATTGCAAGCCCTGACTTCAGCATGCAAGATTTCCGAGGGAAAGCGTGCCAACATCTATACAGATTCAAGATATGCTCTGGGTGTGGCACATGACTTCGGCCTCATTTGGAAGACAAGAGGATTTCTTACCACTGCCGGTACACCAGTCAAACACAGCTCTGCAATCAAGGAACTAATGGATGCCCTCCTACTCCCTGAAGAAGTGGCCGTTTTGAAAGTAAAGGCACATGGGAAACTGGATTCAGATGAAGCTAAGGGCAACCATTTAGCTGATCAGGCTGCTAAGCAAGCGGCCAGAGATTTGCAGGAAGTGGATGAAGAAGTGTCCGGTCAAGAAGAAGAAGTTCCTATCTTTACCTTGCAAACTCTTCCTACTGACCTAAGAATTTTGCGAGAACAACAAGCTGCAATTACCCCTGAAGAAATCCAGAAATGGAAAAAGAAAGGAGCTGTCCTAAAGGACGGAATTTACTATAACAACTCTAAATTTTGCCTTCCGAAGAATTTATTTCCAGCAGTTGTACAATGGGCACATGGGCCTGCACATCTGTCAAAAGACTTAATGGCCGCCCTCATTCAAAAGTATTATGAAGCACCTGGAATCACAACTTTGATCAGCAATTTCTGTAAGGCCTGTGTCATTTGTGCAAAATGTAATCCAGGAAGACCAATCAGGGTGCCTGCGAAGCACCTAGCAAAACCCATGTACCCATTCCAGAGAATTCAAATTGACCACATTCAAATGCCCAAGAGTGGGCCTCATGAATATGCACTAGTTATAGTGGACATGTTCTCAGGCTGGCCAGAAGCCTACCCTGTGACCAATATCACTGCAAAAACAACCGCAAAACGCCTACTTACAGACATTGTATGTAGATTTGGACTTCCAGAAGTCATTGAAAGTGATCAGGGCCCAGCCTTTACAGCAACAGTGACCAAAGACATTTGGACTGCTCTGGGGGTGACCCTAGCCTTTCACACCCCTTACCACCCACAAAGTAGTGGTAAAGTAGAGCGCATGAACGGCACTCTAAAAGCCAGAATGTTAAAAATGTCACAAGAAACAAAGATGCCCTGGCCAGAAAGCCTGCCAATAGCTTTATTCAGCGTTAGGCACACATCTAGAGGGAAGCACTCGTTATCCCCATATGAAATTCTATTTGGGACAGCACCCCGACTAGGTTGTTATTATCCGCAACAGTTACAGCTGCAATCTGATGTTTTAGTAGACTATGTAACTGAACTTGCAAGTGTCCTGAACAAAATACATGCCCAAGTTTTCTCTTCAATTCCAGATCCTGATTTGGACACAGGTACCCATAACCTGCTTCCCGGAGATTGGGTTCTGGTTAAGAAGTTCGTGCGGAAAAGTACCCTGGAACCAAGATTTGACGGACCATTCCAAGTTCTCCTGATCACCGCAACCTCCGTCAAATTGGCCGGTAGGCCACATTGGATCCACGCTTCCCACTGCAAGAAGTCTCCTGCCCCAGAGGAAGCAGATACCGCACAACCATGTACCTCTGGTACATTGTCTCCTTAATTAGTTTAATTAAGGCCCAGCAAGTAGCCATCACTAAAGATGTTAGTGGGTACACCTTCTGGAATAATTCATCATGTACCCGTGTGGCTACCTATACCTTTGATTATTGTGACATCGTAGAATGCCCATTCACTACAACACAAATCCAGAATATCTATAGAGATATCCCTCATGTAAAAGACCCATATGTTTGTGTAGTTGACAAACAATGGGGGCACAATTGTGGCCGTTGGGGGGCGGCGGGATGGAATGCCGGGCCTTCCTGGGGTTACAAGCCAAAAAGTGCCTTATCTAAAGTAGATGATCATGGTAGGTCCCTCCTTCAAAGAATGACTCTAAGAAAGCCTGGAGGAGGCACACCAATGAAATTAATTCTTAATATTGAGCATCCAAGCCCAACAGATGCAGACCGATATGTAATGGGAATGTATTGGAAAAAGGGTTCCTACACTAAATTAGGGCATTTCTACCTTAAAGATATGTGTAATTCCCCTGAGTGGCGAGGAGCTACTCACATGGTCATAAATCCATTAAAGTCACACATCCAGTCCTTTAAGGACATGATGGCCATTGCCAACCCCACCTTTGAAGATACCATAGCCGCTGAAACAGGTTTTAATGATGTTAACCTATGGTTAGAATGGATGAAATATAATGCCAACAAACATAACAGAACCGCATGCTATGTGTGTGGTGGTGCCCGGCCTCATCTGGGCACTGTACCTTTAACCCTGCCAGTAGATGCAGAAAATTGTGTTTTAAGTCTTTTTGCCTACCAATATGATTTCAACAGGTCTCTATGTCAAGCATGGACAGCGGAGTATCCTCTTCTAGCCAAAAATGTCAGACCTCCTAATGGTATTACAATATATAAAGGTAATTACACTTGCTATGCCATGCACGATGGGATTGGTAAATTTGTGGGTAACTTTCCCGAAGGATATTGTGCTACATATCGAACTGTTCCTGTACGTTTACTGCAGCATCACACTAGGTCATTAGGAGATATTTACTGATTGTGTGGGGATTTACAGTTAAGATCCAGAATGGACACAGAATGGTGGGGGGAGTGTACTTTGACTAAGGCCATTATGCCTATACACATTATCTCTGACACACACCTCAACACCCATGAGCCCATCCACACTAAGGTTAAGCGTGAAGCACCAGTAAAAGGAAGTTTTGACCCTCACATTTACATTGATGCCATTGGGGTGCCTAGGGGGGTACCCAATGAGTTTAAAGCAAGAGATGAGGTTGCTGCAGGATTTGAATCAATTTTTACCATAGTTACCGCAAACAAGAATTTAAACTGGATAAATTATATTTATTACAACCAACAGCGTTTTGTTAATTACACCAGAGACGCCCTCCAGGGATTAGCCGAACAGTTACAGGCCACATCCCAAATGGCCTTCCAGAATAGAATAGCCCTAAATATGATCCTAGCCGAAAAAGGAGGGGTATGTAAAATTTTGCCCGACACCATGACATGTTGTACCTACATCCCAGAAAACACAGGCCCTAATGGTAAAGTTACTTTAGCCATAGAAAAATTAAATGACCTCTCTGAAGAGTTAAAAAGAAATTCTGGGATAAAAGATCCCTGGGACAGATGGTTTGGTTGGATGACGGGTTGGCAAAAGGCTTTAATGCATATTGGTATGGCAATCCTAATTTTCCTTTTTATCTTTGCTCTTCTCTTTTGTTGTGTCTTCCCTTGTCTAAGAAAAGCCCTCACGAAGACTGTTGACCAAGTGGCACCCACTTTCACACATCTTGAAGTTGATGACCAAGATTTCCAGGATCTCAACTCACCCTGTTTGCCGCTGCAATCTATCCCTTTTGATGATAAAATGCGAGAGTTCTAGGAAAGGACCACCTTAGGGACAGCATCTGTCAGTGAATGGTAAAGGCCCCGTGTGGAGAAGTGGTGGGTTAGCCGCCATGGGCCACCCATGGGTGTGAAGTGTTCGAGAGCCATACTGACAGATGAGTTAGCCTATTAGGGTCAGAATTAGGGACAGACTTGCACTTTGCATTAACACCTAGCTAGCGGCCACGGGGTTTCTGTGCCTTTGGGCTAACACGTCTTCTGATATTAACAAATAAAGTTTTTATCTCTTAGAATTTAACATTTCATAGGGGGGACTGATGTAGAATTATTAAAAAAATCTTTATTGTACTTGTATTGAATTATTGCACTAACTCCATTTTAACCTGATGCTGTGACAAATCCTCCATTTTGTCCTCATAACCTGACTTCTCCATATGAAAACCACATTACATGACAGAATTTCTCAGCACATCTAACACAATAGACAAAGACTGTATTCTCCATAAAGATATGACTAACCCAGGAACTGCTGAATTTCCCCTAACTCGCAACATAGTATAATTTAAAGGCCATGAGAACACAGTAGTAATGAAATGTTCTATTCATAAGAGACCTTGCACCTAACCACGAGATCTGACATCACCGACCGAGTAAAATGACGCTCAAGACCCCCTTGTCCCCACCCGTGTCTAGAATAATACCACCTCCTGGTGGGTGGACACGGAACTAACCACTTAGTTTTTGATCCAATTAATTATATTGATAGGTGGACACTAATCCAGACACTTAACAATTAATCCAATTAATGATGTTTATTCACTGATATCTTGATAATCAATGATGACGAAAATGTCTCTTAAAAGGGCCTGCGCGCCCTCTGATGCATCACTTGCCAATAAATTTCCTCGAAGTTATTTTAACCTGAACTCCGTGTGTCAGACTGAATTACTTCAGCGTATATACGCAATTCAATTCTTTTTAATTTGGACAGGAACAGATAGACATTTTAAACATATTGGTTTACTGAAAAAGTACCATAACATAAGTATGAACAAAACTTATCGCTTAAAGAAAAATCAACCCTTAAAGACTTAAAACAAAATTCCACTATTGTAATTAAACCCGCGGATAAAGGGGGAGGGGTGGTTATTTTGGAAAAAAAGGCATACCTTGATGAGATCAAGCGTCAACTATTAGATGATACCACCTACACAAAACTGGAGAAAAACCCGACAACCGACATCAAAATTAAATATGAGAGTTTTCTTAAAATTGGGATGGAAAATAACGTACTAGATAAAAATGAATTTTCGTTCTTACAAGTACAACATCCAAAAATACCGGTCCTCTATATACTGCCCAAAATACATAAAAACTTGGAAAATCCCCCAGGAAGACCCATAGTGTCGGGGATCGATTCTCTTCTGTCGCCACTATCCCAATTCATCGACTATTACTTACAACCACTAGTAAAAAGATGCCCCTCACATTTACAAGATTCAATGAACCTTTTAAAGATTCTAGACAAATTAAAATGGGAGGATAATTATCTACTAATCACATGTGATGTCACAAGTCTATACACGATTATCGAGCATTCTAAAGGTATTGAGGCAACTACTTTCTTTTTAGATCAATCTAAGGAATTTTTAAGTACCCAAATTGATTTTATTATTAAAGGTATTCAGATGATTTTAGAAAACAACTTTTTTTGGTTTGATGGCGACTTTTACCTTCAGACTAAGGGTACTGCTATGGGGACCAAGTTTGCCCCTAGCTATGCTAACCTTTTTATGTCTTATTGGGAACATCTATTTATTTTTCAGGAGCATGGCTGGGGGGCAAACTTGGCCCTATACAGACGCTATATTGATGACATTTTTATCATTTGGAAGGGCACTGAGGCAGATTTTAATTCTTTTTTAAATTATCTTAATTCTAACACCTGGGGAATAAAATTGACTAAAAATGTTAGCCCCTACACTATTGATTTTTTAGATTTGAATATTTTTATCTCCGATGAAAAATTTAAAACACGCACTTTCTTCAAACAAGTGGATGTAAACAGTTTTATCGAAACAAGTAGTTGTCATTATGATCCATGGATCAAGAATATTCCTAAGGGCCAGTTCCTACGTATGAGAAGAAATTGCACAGACAAAAATGATTTTAACTCTCAATCCTTGTTTTTAAAAAAACAATTTGTACAAAAAGGATACTGTGAGAAAGATCTCCAACAGGACATTATCAATATTGGAGATTTAGACAGACCACAACTTTTGAACTATAAGAATAAAGATAAAAAAGAATTGACCAATCAAATCCCTCTCATTTTTAATTATTGTAGCAACGTGGGCACTTTAAAAAGGATTGTAAGCAAAAATTGGCACATCCTACAACAAGAACATGAAATGCGAGAATTTTTAGGGGATAAACCCAAGTTCATCTTTAGGGGGGCAAGAAATTTTAAGCAAATTTTAACCTCTAACTATGTAGATAAAGAGAACAAGAATTTAAACTTTTTAACCAAGTGGTCAGAAACGCAAAAAGGTTTTTATCACTGTGGTAATTGTTATGCTTGCAGAAACACGCATATAACTAAGAAAAAGAAAGTTGATTTTATCTCTAATATAACCAAAAAAATTTTTAATATTGATTCTTTTATTTCATGTGAGTCTACAAACGTTATTTATTTGCTTCAATGTACATGCGGCCTACAATATGTAGGAAAAACCTCAAGACCACTAAAAACCAGGATTTATGAACACATCCGGAATATTAAAATTGGGTTTCTAAACCATAGTGTGTCGAGTCACTTTTTAGAAAAACATAACTCTAACCCCAATGATCTACGATGATCTATCTCCGATGAAAAATTTAAAACACGCACTTTCTTCAAACAAGTGGATGTAAACAGTTTTATCGAAACAAGTAGTTGTCATTATGATCCATGGATCAAGAATATTCCTAAGGGCCAGTTCCTACGTATGAGAAGAAATTGCACAGACAAAAATGATTTTAACTCTCAATCCTTGTTTTTAAAAAAACAATTTGTACAAAAAGGATACTGTGAGAAAGATCTCCAACAGGACATTATCAATATTGGAGATTTAGACAGACCACAACTTTTGAACTATAAGAATAAAGATAAAAAAGAATTGACCAATCAAATCCCTCTCATTTTTAATTATTGTAGCAACGTGGGCACTTTAAAAAGGATTGTAAGCAAAAATTGGCACATCCTACAACAAGAACATGAAATGCGAGAATTTTTAGGGGATAAACCCAAGTTCATCTTTAGGGGGGCAAGAAATTTTAAGCAAATTTTAACCTCTAACTATGTAGATAAAGAGAACAAGAATTTAAACTTTTTAACCAAGTGGTCAGAAACGCAAAAAGGTTTTTATCACTGTGGTAATTGTTATGCTTGCAGAAACACGCATATAACTAAGAAAAAGAAAGTTGATTTTATCTCTAATATAACCAAAAATTTTTTTAATATTGATTCTTTTATTTCATGTGAGTCTACAAACGTTATTTATTTGCTTCAATGTACATGCGGCCTACAATATGTAGGAAAAACCTCAAGACCACTAAAAACCAGGATTTATGAACACATCCGGAATATTAAAATTGGGTTTCTAAACCATAGTGTGTCGAGTCACTTTTTAGAAAAACATAACTCTAACCCCAATGATCTACAATTTACAGCAATCCATAAAATAGAAAATCATTGGAGAGGTGGCAATAGTGCTATGAATCTAAATAGAAAAGAATCTAACTGGATATTTGAGCTACAAACATTATGCCCAAAGGGCTTAAATATCGATTTTGGAATAAGCTCAATTTTATAAAAAAAAATTTTTCCTGTATATATGATACTATTAATCTATTATAATCCATTTTGGTATGTAGGTTTTTATATCTAATTGTGTGTATGTGATTATTAATCTATTATAATTCATTTTGGTATGTAGGCTTTTATACCAAATATATTATTTTTTTTCTCTCATACTATTTTTACTCATCTAAATGCTCTTATAAGATTCATTTTAATTATCATGATATATTACTGTTTTATGAACTCTCTACCTAATATTATTCTCTCTCTCTCCTTATACCTTTATGTGATATGGACTCTAAACACGGACTTGGAGTGATAGGGGTATCCTATCCTCCTCACTTTTGTTTTTGCACGTAAGCTTAATCGCTTATCCACGCCCCTCTCCGGCATCACGTGATTGGTAGCTGCATCACGTGACCGGAGGAAAGCGAAACCGGAAGGGCACTCACACATCGTCTTGGTAATGACGCGCGGCCATCTTGGGAAGGTCGCACGCACTCCTATGGACATTAACAGACGGCGGCCATCTTGGAGGAGGCATAAGCATTAGAACTCTCGCCGGAAACACTCCTTATATGGATTTTAAGGATGGACTTCACAGCTGCCGATATTTTACAGTAATTTGATTAGTAATTGTATGTGTTAGGCATGATATATAAGAAAACTGTCAGTCCATTTGTGTTATGCACCTGAGGAAGACCTATTGGACTAGGTCGAAACGCGTTGTGCTTTATTTATATATTTTTATGTATTAAATTAAAGTATTTACTTATTATCTATTTGGTGATCCTGGTTCCTGATTTAAACACAAAGGAGGCGGTTGGCGTTTTTCCCAAGGGACCCTGACTGCATTACCAGCACCAGATTCAGCATACTGCTTTTAAAGTTTAGAGCCAACTCAGAAAGGCTCTAAATATTGTGAGTTTTCCAAGTTTTTTACACTTTTATTGTGGCTAAGATGTATTGCCCTATGATGGTTTTTTATATTCACAGAACCTAAGGGTCTACACTTAAGACCAAGGATATCATTCACTGTGTGCGCAACCACCGCCCTCTTTTCTGTTTTATCTTTGTAGTAAGTGTTATAAAGTGACTATACACTTGGGTGGTTTTTATGTGTGCTGCACTGTTTTTTTTTATATATGATATTTGAACATATTACTATTAATTTTTAGCGCCATCCTTTATCTCTGATTTTTACTTGTACTTTGAAACCAAATCAATAAAGAGCAGAATATTTTTCTTAAAGCCATCAGGCAGAGGACAGCCGATCAAAACGTGTTGTGCAAGCCCACAAGAGTGTTTTAAGGGGGGAACTCATAAAATTGGCAGCTAATCAAAAACAGAAAAGGGAGGCCCTTATCAAGATACTAATCAGGGACATAAAACATCTAGAAGACAAACACACCACTGACTGCCACCTCGCAACCTACACTAATCTTGTAGCCAAACGAACCGAACTAAACACCTTATTGCAACTACACTCAAAGAGGAAGATACAATTGACTAAACAGTCCTACTACTCTCAAGGAGGCAAATGTGGTAAGATGCTGGCACAATCCCTCAAGCCAGAGAGACAAACGACCTTTATACAGGGCCTACGAAAACAAGACGGGACGCTTACAAACGTTACCCGAAATTACCGCAGAATTTCAAAAATTCTACACACAACTCTATAACCTTAGGGACGCCCCACCCTCTCATGATGAGGTGCAGACATATTTACAAAAACGACTTCACACGGCGATTCCCCAGAACCTTTTCTGGACGATCCAATCACACACGACGAATTTATTCACACTGTTAAACATATTCCGCTAGGTAAGAGCCCAGGTCCTGATGGCTTAACCATTAAATACTATAAACTGTTAGCCCCTGTTCTAGCCACACCTTTTCTCAATGCCTTCAATTCTCTATCCCAAGGCTGGCCACTCCCCACACAAACTTTGGAGGCGACAATAGCACTCATCCCGAAGCCCGGAAAAGATAAACATAGACGTCAAAATATCATTGATATCATTGATAAACATAGACGTCAAAATATCCACCAAAATTTTTGCATCCCGACTTAAAAACCTTCTCCCAAACATAATTAATTTAGACCAATCCGGTTTCGTTCCAGGTCAGGAAGCAAAAAATAACACTACAAAAATTTTGAATCTTGTACACTGGGCACAATGACTAGACACTCCAAGCGCTCTCCTAGCTATAGATGCCGAAAAGGCTTTCGATAGGGTAGACTGGGCATTTTTGTTAACGACCATTAAGGCATTGGGATTTGGACCTAGATAGTTAGATTGGCTGGCAGCAATATACTCTACACCAACAGCTAGATTAAGGATAAACGGGCACTTATCTACACCAATCACGATAACCAATGGTACTAGACAAGGCTGTCCACTCTCTCCTCTGCGTCATCTTGTCTCTAGAGCCCTTTTTACAAGGCATTCGTGACAATCCAGCAATTCAGGGGATAAAAATTAAAGACTCAGAATATAAAGTATCGGCCTTTGCTGATGATGTCCTCTTTTCTGTCATAAATCCCATTCAGTCCATCCCATATAGAATTCAAGAAATGCAGGACTACGGGGTATTCTCCAACTTTGAAGTCAATCTCACGAAATGCGAAATACTTCCCATCCACACCACACGAGACGTAGACACTCAGCTCAGGAACAAATTTCACTTTGTTTGGGCTCCGACCTCGATAAAATACTTAGGATACACATCCCACACCAGCTATCTCAAACATACCATCTCAACTTCCTTCCTCTACTAACAACTATAAATAAAGACCTGACAAAATGGCACAAACCACAATATGGTTGTTTGGTAGACTGCACATCTTAAAAATGAACATACTCCCACGCATTTTATATTTGCTACAAACCTTACCTATACTCATCCCTAAAAAATTTTTTGATAACCTAAAAACAATCACATCGGGGGCGGAGCTTAGCTGCCGAGCGAGCCAGACGTCTATGGCGAGAGAAAAAACAACAAAGTGGAACCCACATCCAATGAGCATACGATATATGTATACAACCTGGGAATTAGACCAGAGTGAAATATTCTATATACAATGATAGTAGAATCTAGAAAAACAAAAATTGTAGATCATAGCATAACACTATGTTTGAATATAGGGCTGTGATGTCTGTAGTGGCCAAAACATATGTAGATTTCCAACGTATTGAGGAAATATCTTGTAGAATATGTTTGGTATGTTTGGTACAGTTAGTTCGACTCAGGAGGAATTGTTCAGATAATGTTACATTTGTACAACAAGCTCAAGTAATAAAGGCACGCTATTTGGAAAAGGGCTACAATCAGGATCAAATCAACACAGACATACAAAACATATTAACTACAGACAGGAATATATTCCTGAAAAATCATCATAAAAAACAACACACTAAAAGCAAAAATACGGCTGACCCTAAGAACAATAAATTTCAATTTGCATTTATCACCCAATATAACCCACATGCCAATAAAATCAAAAAGATTCTAAACAAGTATTGGTACATTTTACAACGTGATAGTGTACTTAAAGAGATCATTCCTGATAAGCCCATGATTATATACAAAAGAGCGGCCAATCTAAAAAACAAATTAGCTCCTAGCCTTCATCCTGCACTCCCTTCATCTACTTCTGGTTCTTTTCTTCAACCCCTTAAAGGTTTTTATTGTTGCGGACATTGTTCCATGTGCAAACATCAAAAAAGAAAAATTACTAGCTTTGTCAGTACTCAGACTAAAAAAACATATGTAATTAAAAAACACATACAGTGTTCTACCACTTTTGTGATCTATATACTTCAGTGTGGATGCGGAGCCCAGTATGTGGGTCGTACCACCAGAAAACTCCACATCAGAATTTTGGAGCATTTTAACAACATTAAAAGGGGTACTCTGGATCACAGTGTTCCTAAACATTGTAATTCATGTCCCCTTTTTTGTTGGGAAAATTTCCAGGCTTTTGGTATTGAACATATCACACTGGGTTGCAGAGGAGGAGATAAGCTCCAACAATTAATCCGGCAAGAAGCATTTTGGATTTATACACTAAAGACGCTACATTATGGCCTTAATGCTGAAATAGATCTTCAAGGTCTTATATAGATATTTTGAACACTGGTCATATTAATATAGATTGGTATAGACTGTTTTTCTTCTTGAATTTCCTCATTTCTTGTTCATTTACTGACATATGTATGTATATAACATTTATATCATTTTTTGCCTTGCCACTTTTATTTGTACTATGAGGTATATATGCATACTCAGATGGTTGTTCTGTAATTATATCACCCAATCTGTTCCAGTTCGTTATCATTTATGTACATGGATGCGTACATTGGGTGTTATTTAAACCTGCCTACACATCCATGTACACATTTGAATTGACGCTGGATTTATTATGTATTTGTTTATTAGATAGGTTGTCTATACATATATATAATTTTTAATTGGTTATACACCATATATTTTGGGGTTCTATATGGTTCTTACTATGTTATCGTTGCAAAACGACATATTCATGTGCTATTTAGATCTCTGGTGTTTTGATCTCCCCTTTTTGTGTTTACATATGCTCGAGTTTAGAGCGTTTTGCTCTTAGATTCCTAGCGCGCATGCGCTCAGCAAACGGATGTACGTCACAGGAAATATGTTTATGCGTTCCACGCTGAAATGCACGCCGCCGGTGATCGGCATTATGAAGAATTTCAACGGGTATATTATCCTCTACATATCCCTGAAGAAGTCCCTTATATTTTATCTGGACGAAACGCGTTGAATATATGGACTCAAGTTGTTCTTAATTTTTATTTTATATTTTATTGTATTTTGATCTCTCTTGGTCGTGTTACTCCTCTTTGGAATCGTGCTGTTTGTTCCATGCTGCTCTGGAGTTCCACAGAGAGTGGAGATATGCTCAGAATTTCCTTCTGTTTATATATACCTCCTTGAATTGTGCATTTGAAGCGGCTATCAAGGTTCATACTCCATATACCCCAAGGGGGTGAGAGGCCTGATTTCTACCTTCGTTTGTGAGTGAGATACCACTACCACTTATTCACTTATTACACATAACAGTGTTATGCTATGATCTACAATTTTTGTTTTTCTAGATTCTACTATCATTGTATATAGAATATTTCACTCTGGTCTAATTCCCAGGTTGTATACATATATCGTATGCTCATTGGATGTGGGTTCCACTTTGTTGTTTTTTGTCTCACTATTTGGGTGATCAGTGAGGTTCACCTAGGACCCCTTCTATTATATAGATTTTTTATATGTAATTAGTCAGTATACTCTTTTGTTTTCGTCTATGGCGAGAGCTCCCGCATCTGAAGCCCTGATTCTGAGCATTACGCCCGACCATCAGATCGTGCCGGCTGCGAATCCCTACCCTCCAGCTCAGGAGAGGATGCTGAACCTGGGGATACCTGACACGGGGCTCCCCGCCGCTAAAACTACCACACCGCAATCTGCGGCCTTCTCGGGTGGGAGTAGCGGAGAGACGGCCGCTCTCCCGGTTCTCAGGCTGAAGGGGGACACTCGCAAATCGCTTCCCCCCATCAACCGGAGGGGGTTATCCCGGTCCACACCAGCAAGAGAGGCCAGAAACTCAGACGAACTAGCAGATGCTGGTGCACACTCCAGCAGCACAGAAAATACAAGGCCCAAAATGGCGAACAGGCCTGGTTTCACTACACGCGGTCTGAATCAACCGCAACCTAATGCAGAAAGCCCCACAGCACAACTGACAAAGCTGGTAACACAGGCACAACCTGCAACAGGCAGCACCCTTGCCACCCCACCCAGGCACACCCAAGAGTTCTTCCATCAGCTCTGCACCAACCTTTGGACAAAGTTCCGAGGCAAGGACCGGCCCTTCAGGCTAGCGTTGCAGGCAGCAGCAGCGTGGATCCTCCCGGTCACCCGACGCCAACTATGTGAGTACACACCGCGAGCCTCCAGGGCACCCTCCCGAGGGAGACGACCCCAGAGATCTAATTTGCGGGCAACGGCGACATGCCTTGCGGGCGCTAACACCCACACACCCACATATCAGTGCAAGATCGCTGGGCAAGCACGACCTATCCATCACCCAGCAATGCCAGAGACCACCGACCAGCGAGGCACCACCCGGCAATCAAGAATCCACACTGGGGGCCCTGTGGCTAACTGGGACGCAGCAAAGTACCCGGCACACAATAGACACATGCAAAGAGCCCCCTCAGAGACGCCAACCCTGCCATTATCCATGGCCTACCTGTCAGTCGGTATCGGCGGATCAAAAGCGGGCTAAAACACTCCTGACTCCACAAGCAGACCAGCTCCATCTGACAGCGATTGGATCCAGAGGCATGCTATGCATCTCCAAGATGCAGGACTGTAGGGCTCCTCTGGCAGGCATCGGCTGAGTGAACTCTCGGACTGAGCAAGGGGGAACTTAACCCCCACCAGCTTCTCATGTACACATCGATCACAGGGAGAGCAACGCAAGTTAACTTTTTGTCTCTTATTTTATCCAGCGCTATTACATTTGCCCTTAACTAGTTTAAC
This sequence comes from Pelobates fuscus, assembly GCF_036172605.1. Lineage (NCBI taxonomy): Eukaryota > Metazoa > Chordata > Amphibia > Anura > Pelobatidae > Pelobates > Pelobates fuscus. The sequence goes on along the minus strand of NC_086317.1, from coordinate 387,731,869 downwards.
TAGTTTAGTTTATGACCATGTGGAAGCCTCCTGGGGACTATTACCTAATTCTTGCTTACACCGCTTTAGTGACCCAGCCTGTCTTTTACTGCTCGAATCTAAACAAATATATAGTCAGTTTATAAGCAAAGTATACCATGTTCAGCCACCCATTTGACTAGTTTGTCTCTCGTCATTTAAAATATAATCACTTTCCATGTAAGCCTCTCCCTCATGCATAATCTGCTGTTTAACCCATCTTGACATGTAATTAAACCTATAGTAATTTGTTTTTAGCTTAAGATGTTGATAAAACGTGAATTGATCTCATGTTGAGAAATATGTTAAGCCTGCCTTCCATAACACTTTAAATTGTGCTATTTGTCTTAGCATGTTATACCAATTACCACAAATCGATGATGCCTTAGAGCTTGTTAAATCTATATTATAAAAATGTGCTATGTGAAATGCTATGACGATGCTTGCAGCAGCTGTTGTGGCTCTGCATGTTTACTGTTACTCCACGCACAAATAAAATAAAGAATTACAAAAACAATCACATCAGCATACCTCTGGTCAGACTCCCATCCCAGAATAGCTTATTCTCTTCTCACAAATTATAGACAAGACGGGGGTATTGGACTCCCCGATATAGAGACTTACCATAAGGCTATCCACTTAACGAGAATATACGAATGGACAAGAAACAAACTGACTCAACAATGGGCCTCCATAGAAGAAGCCTCCATGACGGTTCCCATCTCCACAATCCCATGGCACAAAGATGGACGTGTAAATCTATCACACAAACAACATCCAACAATCACAGCCACACTCAAAATATGGTCTAATGAAGGCATCCGGCAACGCTTACCACCATATCCCTCTCCCTTATACCCACTAACACAATCCTCTACTTCAAATAAGTATTCCACATTGGACAAAACAGCTAACCAAGACCTCCTCCTACCTACAACTACGGGACGTCACTCAAGGAGACACGATTAGGGACATAAAGACTCTTCTCCCAAACTCCACCCCCTCAAGCACCCACTATCTGTTTCTCAACCAAATTGACCACTTTATCCGTGCTCTTTCATTACTCCCGAGGGAAGCGAGAGATCTTACATCATTTGAACAACTGTGTCAGTCACACACACACTAAAGAAAAAATCTCTATCAACGATGTATCAAATTCTCCAAAAGAACCCAACCCAATCCCTCCCGGCCTTCATAAACAAATGTTTGACAGAATTACCAATATCGCTCTCCAACCCCCAGTGGCAACGCATCATCACTAGAACACACACTACGTCACCGACATTAACAACACAGGAGAGTAACTACAAGAGACTAACTCGCTGGCACTATACCCCGACAAAACTTAGTCAGATGCATAAGAATTTTAAAGACGAATGCTGGCGCTGCAAACAACAACCAGCTCACTCATCACACATGTGGTGGTCCTGTCCGATTATAGCCAACTTTTGGACACGTATCCACACTTTAACACAAACTATAACTGGCTCACAATATCAATTCGCCCCAGAATACATGCTGTTCCTTTTGCCCCCTCCGAAAAGCTCACAAAGCCCAAAAAATCTGAGCCTTTCTTTGCTTACACACCTCTTAATAGCGGCCAATCTCCTTATTCCACTACATAGGAAACACCCTAGAGCGCCCTCCATCAGGGAATGGATCCAAAAAGTAGAAAATATCAGACAAATGGAAGAGATTACCTCCTCTAAATCTAAAACCATGGTAAAAAACACACACACGGTTACAATGGACAACATTCATGGCTCACAGAGGCACCACCTCGACACAGTAACACCCAGTAGCACGCACGGACGACCAACTTAACCACACATATACCGACCACATTCCTAGGGTTGCTCGTTGTACATGAATGGTTGTGGACAGACACCCGATAATAGATACTTGACTCTCCTGCGTTACGTATCTGCCTTCTATGCATTAATTATTATGTATTGGTTCTCCATCTACTCACGTTTAATATGAGGAGTAGTTCACTCCACCTAATCGATAAAATATTATTATTTTTACTGTTAATGTTACTACTAATATTATTTCTATTATTATTATTTTTATTATTATGTGTCACTTCCCAAAGACCGCAAAATACTATTCCTCGCAATTGCTTCGGCACTGTGTAACACGTTCTTATTATAGTCATTTCTAAATCGATTGTCAATCTGAGTGTACTCATTTGATTGTACTGTATATCACTTTTGTACCAATAAAGAAAAATTTTAAAACCAAAAAAAAAAAAAAATTTGTGCTGTTAGTAAACTCTTTATTATTCATTTGTGCTTTTTTATCTGATGTAGCGCTTTTTAGATTTGTTTTCATTTATTTGCTGCATTAATGTTGTTATTCTTGCCTTTATTTCTGAGTCTTGACCTTTGACAACTGAAAGACTGGAAAGGGAGATCTGGAGCAGCATTGATACACCTTCTACATGCTTATATAGCCAGACGAAATTGTGAGTTATCAATTGTCTCCTATGGTTATTTTATACGTAGCTGTGGATCAAAATGATTAAGCAGTTTTATTATATATTCTTTAGATTGGTTCTCTATATTGCACCCCTATCAGTTTTTTCTGGGATTACATCTGTTGTGATTGCCCTTAAAGTTTGAGAGTGAATTCTTCAGTACGAACAAGAAGTCATTGTGGAAAGAATGATTAAGTATTAATCGTAAATCAACATCAAGTGCACAAATGTTTTACATTTTATTTAAATAGAAAATAGGCAAGTGAATAACATGAAAAAAAAGCTTCACTGTACACAATTTTGTATAGAAAAACTACATTAAATATTTCTTGAAAAGCAAAAGCAGGAAAAGGGCTTCAGCACGGTTGCGTGATGACGTAGAGGTGGGCGGAGACACGCACGCACGCATCCTGAGGCGGGGAGGCTGAGACCGTAATGGAGGAGGAATGCAGCTTTCTACACGAGGCATGAACAGACGCTGAATTCTAAGTGGCAGAGTGGCAAAGGACGCCGTTTTTGGGAAGAATAATACAGCAAAGCTGCTTATACTAGATTAAAAAAAAAACAAATGAAGATAAGCTAAGTACCTCCCTTTTCCTCTATACTTGTTAAGCGGTGGTAGAAACCGAGAACGGACTGAGAGTGGAAGAAAGCAAAAGGAGAGAAATAGATAATGGATAAATAAAGACATAAAGGGAAAAAGAGAAAGAAAAGGTAAAGAGAGAAAAGGCAGAGAAAGGACTGTGAAAGGACTGAAAGGAACTCCTCTTATATCCCAGTCTGTATCTCACTAGCCTCCTCTGATATCCCAGTCTGTATCTCACTAGAGAATAAAAAATAAAGAAGAAAGAAAAAGAGTTAAAGGAAGGACAAGGGGGAGAGAAAAAGAAAGTAAAGAAAGTAAAGTTAAAACTGGCGGAAAAAAAAAAAGCTATAACACAAAGAAAACTAATTAGACCTATCAGATTAAAATTAAATGAACTTTGAAAATGAACTGTCTCTGATTAAAGGGAAAGCACTGGGAATAGATAAGCAGAAAAATAAGAAGACAAACAAACGGAATAAAGGCAGAAAAAGCTGGTGAATTGTAAAATAAATAAAAAAAAAGGGGGGGAATTGTAAATACAACTAATATAAAAGAAGATTTAAATAACCTTTGGAAAAAAAAAACAGCAAAGAAGATAAATAAAAGAACCAAAGGCAGAAAAAAAAAAAAACTGGTGATTTGAATAGCAAAAAAAAAAAAAAAAAAAAAAAGGGGGGGAGAAGTGTAAATATAACTTAAGGAAAAAAAAAAAAGAGAAAAAAAAAGGGAAAAGGAGTAAGATTTTGAATCTTGAAAAAAACACAATTAAAGGAGAAAAGGAAGAAAAAAAAAAGTAAAAAGAGATCATGGCAACCAAGTCATCAGGAAAAGCCGCCACTAAAAAAGCAGCAAAGCAAGATCAACAAATAGAAAAAAAAAAACTCAAGTTTCTTTTCACCAGGACAAAAATCCACTGCTGAAAAAAATGTAGATAGCTCAATTATGTACTCATCAAAATGCGAAGAATCAATTCATAGTCCATCCAGTCAAACAGAAAACTATATTACAGCAGAGTTTTTAAAACAATGCTTAGAAGAGCAACTGGTAGCTATAACTGCCGAATTTAATAAAAACACAGCAGAAATAAAAACACAGTTCCAGGAAATATCGGAAAAGTTAAAGCAAACTGAAGAAAAAATCATAGCCTTGGAATTCGAAAGCAGAGTAAATAAAGAACAAAATGAGCAGCTGAAAAATCAAATGAGACAAATAGAAGGAAAATTAGGAGATATAGAAGATCGCTCAAGAAGAAACAATCTGAGAGTAAGAAAGACTAATCAAAAAAAACAAAAAACTTTTTTTACGAGAATGGTTAAAATAATAACGTTAAATATTCAGGGTTTAAATATCCCTCAAAAAAGACAAGCTTTTCAAGAGTATTTAAAAAAGGAACATGTTCAAATTGCTATGATCCAAGAGACACACTGGCGTAAACAGGATGAAAAAAGATGGAATAGCAGATCCTTTCCCTTAAAAATTTGTTCCTCAAGGGAGGAGGGAAAAAAGGAAGGAGTAGCAATATTTTTTGAAAAAGATTTAAAAATAAATATAAAATTTATGGAAATAGATCAAGAGGGGAGATTTATCATCCTAGTAGCTACAATTAATGATGAACTATTCACCCTAATTAACGTTTATTTGCCCAATAAAAAACCCATATGTCTATTGAGAAAAGTATTAAATAAAGTTGAGCAAGTAGGTGTAGGAATTAAGATATATGCAGGAGACTTTAATAGTATACAAGACCCCTTATTAGACCCCTTATTAGACAAGTTCTCTGAAAAACAAACTAGTTGGGATAAACAAGTCTTAAAAAACGCAAGGACTTTTAATAACTTGATGAAAAGAGAAGGTCTATTTGACATATGGAGGCTTAATAATCCTGTAGAGAAAGAATTCACGTTTTATTCCTGGCCTCATAATTCGTACTCGCGACTAGATCTGTTTTTTGGAGATTCTAAACTGATAGAAAGAACAGATAAAATAGAGATCAAGCCAGTAATATGGTCAGACCATGATAGTGTGTGCCTGGAACTAAAAAGTAATAGATCAAAGTGCAGTAACAATACAACCTGGAGGCTAGATGAAGCATTATTATCAAATAAAGAATATAAAGACTATATAGATAAAATGACCATTTGTTATTTTGAAGAAAATAATAATGGACAAGTGGAGAATGATACTCTATGGTGCACATATAAAGCAGTAATAAGGGGACATTGCATAATGCTTAATAAATTAAAGAAAAATGAAAAAGGCGCAAATGTACAAGATCTTTACATTGAACTATATAAGTTAAATAAGGAAAATAATACAAACCCAACCAAGGAAAATCAGGTAAAAATAGATAATATTAAATCTGAGATACAGGAAAAAACTTATGAAAAAATTAGAATAAATATGCATAAACTTAAAATTAAATATTATCATAAATCTAATAGAGCTGATAAAATAAAAGAAATACATTTAATAAGGTTGATAAAATAATAACTAACGATTCCATCTCCCTTTTACCAGAACAAATAGGGAAAGCATTCAATGAGTATTATGCCAACCTATATAGTCATTCAGTAACAACTCCTTCAGAAATAATAAAAAAATATATAAAATCATCAAAATTGAATAAAATAACAGAATCACAAATAAATAATCTAAATAAAGAAATCACGGAAGAAGAGATTAACATAATAATAGACAGATTAGAAATTCATAAAACTCCAGGTCCGGACGGGTTTGGGAACAAATTCTATAAAACAATGAAACACCTATTGATAAGCCACCTAAACAATATTTTTAATACTACAGTTAAAAAGGGCAGATTCCCAAAAGAAATGCTTAAAGCAAATATTTTACCTATACTGAACCAGGGAAGGATCCAACTAAAGTTCAGAGTTATCGCCCAATATCATTAATAAATGTAGATATTAAGATATTTTCTGCGATAATAGCTAGCAGATTAAAAGAAGTTATGAAACAACTAATTCATCCTGACCAAACAGGTTTTATTTCAGACAGAATGTCAAGCAATAATATTAGACGTCTGATAGATGCACTAGATATATCACAACGCAAAGAAAGTCCCATGCTGATCCTGTCTTTAGATGCTGAGAAAGCCTTTGACAGGGTCAGCTGGGACTTTATGAAGTTTACATTAGAAGAAATAGGGATACAAGGTTGGCTGCTTGATGCAATTTTAGCTCTATACAAAGATCCAACGGCAAGAACAATTGGTCCTGGCATATGCTCAGAATGGTTTAAGTTGAACAACGGGACCAGACAAGGGTGCCCGCTGTCCCCTTTATTGTTTATATTAACTATAGAGGTTTTAGCTAACAGAATCAGAAATAACGAAAATATTAAGGGATTCATAGTAAATCAGAAAGAACTGAAAATATCTCTTTACGCAGATGATACTATTCTATTTTTAAGTAATGCGTCAACATCTATATCAAACGCAATGTTAGAAATTGAAATGTACAGCGAAGTATCAAATTATAAATTAAATAAAACAAAATCAATCGCTGTATATATTAATATGTCGAATCAAGAAATAGATTCATATCAAGAAACATACAATTTTATTAAAGCTAAAATGTTCCCATACCTAGGAATTAAAATTAGCAAAAAAGTAGAAAACATTATGCGAATAAACTTTATGGATCTCTTAAAAGAAACTAACAAGAATTTGAAAGAATGGAGAAAATTAGAAGTATCATGGGGAGGAAGAATTAATATTCTGAAATCATATGTTTTGCCAAAATGGATTTATATGTTTAGAATGCTCCCATTAGAAATCCTGAATGCATGGTTAACAATGATCAACAACGCGTTTTCTAACTTTGTATGGCGAGGGAAAAAACCCAGAATTAAAAACGAAGTATTATCAAGAGGAATAAAGAAGGGAGGCTTAGGTTATCCAAACATAAGGAAATATTATGAAGCAGGGATTATAACCCATATTCACTTTGATCTCGTGAGTGCAACATTGTATAAGCGCATTGTCTCTCACTTTGCTGTATCACACTATGTTTCTTTTTCTGTTCCTGTTCTAGATTATGCACAGCCGTATCTCATTCCTTTTTGTGTCTATATATGTTGTAAAAGGTCGGGAACTGGGCCACGACCTTGAGAGGCTGTTTTAACTACATGAGATAAGTATAAGTATATTCAGATACTATTGTTACTTATTTGGAGGTATCATATACATCTATACTGTTTGTAGTTTTCTAACTTTGTATGGCGAGGGAAAAAACCCAGAATTAAAAACGAAGTATTATCAAGAGGAATAAAGAAGGGAGGCTTAGGTTATCCAAACATAAGGAAATATTATGAAGCAGGGATTATAACCCATGTCATGGCTGGCCAGATAAAACAAAATAAAGAGGAGATATGGTGGTGGTCAGAATTAGAATCTAGCCAATTAAGAGATCCCTTAGACTTATTATGGAAAATAAAAAAATGTAATTTATCTGGCTCATATATCTTAGGACAGATAATTCCAATATGGCAAAAAATAAGGAAAAAAATTGATTTAGTTAATAAAATATTTGATTTTCAAAACCTAGATATAATAGAATTAAATATGAAGAATATTTCCTTAAAATTATGGAAGGAAAAAGGAATAAGCACTTTAAAAGATCTGACCAAAGATGGCAAAATTAAACCTTATAAAATGTTGATAGAGGAGTTTAAGTTCTCTGTTAAAGATGTATATACCGATCTCAGAGTAAAACATTTTTTGGAGAAAGTTGAGATAGTAATAGAGGGGAAGATGTATGATATTTTGAAATCAATAATATACCAGAATAAAACAAAGCAGTTGTTCTCTAGATGTGTTAGAATGCTAGACCCAATAAATGATTCAGTCCTATCCAGTGCTATTAAAAAATGGAATACGGATTTAAAAATAAATATAGAATCAAATGAATGGTTAGCTACTCTACAAAAAATCAATAAATATGTCCATTCTTTTATATTGATAGAAACACACTTTAAGTTGGCCTATCAATGGTATATGACGCCAACCAAAATAGCTAAATTTGATACATCCATGGACACAAAGTGTTGGAACTGTAGAGCGGAAAAAGGAAATTATATCCACATGTGGTGGTCATATAAACAAGTGATAGTTGTATGGCAGTGGGCTCAATTTATCATCCATACACTGTGTGATGTAAAAATATTCCTAAAACCTGAAATAATGCTATTACACTATCAATGGCCAAAATTAAACAAAATAAATAAATTTTAATTACTCATTGTTTAATAGCTTGTAAAATAATAATAGCAAGGAACTGGAAGGGAGATACCGCATTTAACATCAAATTAATAACAATTCAGTTGATATACCAAATTAAAATGGAGAAGGATCACTGCAAGTTTCTGAATGATAATTTGAGCCTATGGGCAAATTGGGAAAAAAAATTACTACAAATGTAATATCGATACCATTTGAAATAAGAAGTAGAAGCTGGAAGTATGTAGAGCTTTTGTGGGGTGGTGGGTTGCTTTGTGTTTTTGTCCGTTTTTTGTCTAAGTGTCTATGTGTATGAATATTAATTTTTTAATACTTTTTGTATAAGTGAAATTATGGTGATAAATTCAAAATAAAAAGAGAATTGGAAAAAGAAAAAGAAAAGCAAAAGCAGAAAAAAAAGCAATTAGAAAAATATTTTCTCCCCAAAATATATCATTTCGCCTTTCATTTCTTTACTCTGTCAGTCTTTGTGGTGAAGTCATTGCTACAGTCAAACATCTCAGGCCACTAAATTGTGATAATTAGCAAATCAGTTAATGTCCACCGCTGTCATGAGTAGTTAAAGGAAAACCATCATTAAAAAGTTTGCTTTTTACATATATGAAATCATTTTTTACATATATGAAATCATTTTTTACTGCAGCAGATGCAATTTCCACTCAATGAATGCACTTTTAACATGACGCAGACACCTGTGGTTGCGAAGCATTTAGTAAGTAGAAAGATTGAGGTTATCACGGCTATACAGAGGTGAGCTTCCCATTTCCCTGCTATCAATGATAACTTTGGAAGCTCAGTCAGAGCGAATTTCATTCATGGAGTAATCCTGAGTCAGCCAAGTGGCACATCTAACAAAGGATCACACTAAATACTGTTCGCAGAGAACAGAGGGGGGAGGACACACACACACACAGACAGACCAGTTTGTTGCAGTAAAAGTAGATTTTCCTTAAGAAGGGATACAAGGGGAATTACATAATATATTTTTTTTTTTTAAATATATCTTTATTAGATTTTAAATTTTTTGAATCATTATCAAGACATTTATATCATACAAAATATAAAACTGTAAACAATTACCACAGTATTGTTAGACATCCAACCCTCCAAACTTTATCATAAAACATCTTTCACAGTTCAATTCATACATCATACATTCTTACACTCGTGGGAGTAGGCAGCACCTTACAATAGGATTTAAACATGCATAGTCAATTTTATCTATTAACATTTCTGTGTATACATCACAAAAGATTGTTATTATTGCTCATTATTTTCTAAGAGTTTTAAGCATTTTTTCCCCATTTCATATTTCTGTACATTATCCTTCCTCTTAAAAAGCCCTATCTCGTTTTTAATCTGAAGTTTTAATTGTTTCTCCCAATGTTTGAACTCAATTGTCGCGGAACTCTTCCACCCCCGTGCTATCAAAATCTTTGCTGCCATAAAAGAATGACAGACCAGAAATTGTTGGTATTTTAATAACTCAGGCCATTGAAGGTGTAGGAGGGCCCTTATTGGAGATTGTTCTATAAGAATTTTGTCCCAAACATATATTTTTCTAAAAACCTCATCCCATAATCTCTTAATTAATCCACAACTCCACCAAATATGGATAAAACTTCCCAAATTACTTCCACATCTCCAACATATTTTAGATTCATTGTGATCAATTCTGTTTAATCTCATTGGCACTAAATACCAACGATAGCAAACTTTATACTGAGTCTCAAACAATATATCGTTGTGAACATTTCTTTTTAACTGTATCAACATATTCCCCCACTTTATTGGGTCTATTTTTAAATTACATTCTTTTCCCCAACTTTTTATTTGTTTAGACCTTATGTTTTTGGGGGTCGCTCTTATAAGGGCATAACAATTTGCCATATTTTTTCGAGTACTATTATTTCCAAAAATCTGTTTTATGAGGATACTACTACTTATATTACTCTTAGCAAGTGATTTGTCCATAAAGGATTTTATTCTTAAATATCGAAAAGCCTCAGCCTGAGGGAGACCGAATTCCCTAGACAGAGTTACAAAATCTTTGATTCTATCTCCTATTGTTATATCATCCAGAGTTTCAATTTTCCTATCCTTCCAAGAGTCTATTTTTAAATCTGGCAATAAGGCTTCTAATGTTTCTATCCTCATGAACCCAAAAATGTTTCCCAGGATTTTTAGTTTTTTTCTAATCTTATTCCATTCTTTCAACAGCTATTCTAGAATTACACTACTGACTTCTTTTTCAATTTTCTTGGGTTGCCAGATGTACCTAATCAGTTCTTTTCCATTTAGGGCTCGGGTCTCTAAGCCAAACCAGCCAGATTTTTCAGAATCTTTTTTAATTAATAACTGAGTATGGAATATGATAGAGGCCTCATAATGGCTTGCTATGTTCGGGAAATTTACCCCTCCATGCTCAATATTGTTTATTAATTGGTCTAATCCAATCCGTGGTTTTTTCCCCTGCCAGATAAAATTTTTAATAAGCCTCTGTGTTATCTCCAACCATGGCAAAGGGATTTTTAGAGGAACCATTCTAAAAAAGTATGTCCATCTAGGCACTATGTACGCATTAATTACTTTTATCCTTCCTAACCAACTCAGAAACAAGGGGTTCCATTTTTTTAACGATATCCCAGTGGATTTCAAAAGCCTAGCAAAGTTAATCTCCACCATTTTGTCCAAATTCTCCGATATTATTACCCCTAGATATTCAAAACTCCCCTTCGCATCCACAAAGCAATAAGTCTTCAAAAATTCACTTTTCCACTCTTTGCTACAGTTTTTAAATAAGACAATCGTTTTATCTGAATTTATTTTATAGTTTGAGATAATACTAAACATTTCTATTTCTTTTATCAAGTTGTCAATTGATTTAATTGGGTCTATTAGGGTCAAAATGGTATCGTCGGCATACATACTTATTTTTAATTCTCTATCCGTAGTTGGTACTCCCCGGATATCCAGGTTCTCTCTTATTCTAATTGCGAAGGGTTCCATTGAGAGAATGTATAAAATAGGTGAAAGTGGGCACCCTTGCCGTGTGCCATTTCTCAATGGAAACCAGTCAGAGCATAAATCTATGCCCACTACCCTCGCCGTAGGATTTTGATAAATAGAGCCTATTGCCGACAACATCCATCCATCTATGCCCATTGCCCTCAATACTCCCATCATATATCCCCACCCGACCCTGTCAAAGGCCTTTTCTGCATCCAGTGACAGGGTCAGGAGGGGAATTCGCATTCTATCACTCCAATCCAGAACATTAATCATTCTTCTTATATTAGTACTAGCCTGTCTGGTTGGGACAAACCCTATCTGATCTCTATCTACCAATTCCATTATTATCCTTTTCAACCTATCTGCTAATATAGATGAAAATAGCTTTGAATCGACGTTGATAAGTGATATCGGGCGATAATTCTTTAGATCTTGAGGATCCTTATCTTTTTTATGGATAGGGATTATATTTGCTTGTAATAATTCTCTAGGGCCTGTACCTTTCAGAGAGATTTCATTATATGTTCTAGTCAAATATTCTGCCAATATATCTCCATAGACCTTATAAAATCTATTAGTCAGACCATCTGGGCCAGGAGTCTTATAGTTCACAAGTTTTTTAATTGCACCTGTAAACTCCATAATTTGTAGAGGGGCATTGAGCATTATTTTCTGTTCTTCAGAAATCCTAGGGAATTTAATTTCCCTCAGATAATCGTTTATAGCCTCTTCTTTTGATTGATTTGGTAAATTATACAACTTTTCATAGTATTTTTGAAACGCCTTTGCTATTGTTTCTGGTTTTCTACAGATTTCTGATTCAATTCTAATACTGCTAATCCTATTTTTACCATTTTTTGTATTTTTACGTTTTTTTGTTAACCACTTATTAATCTTATTGTTATCATAATAAAAATTGGATTTCATCCTCTCCAGATTTTTCTCTATTCGTTCTTTTTCCATTTTTTCTATTTTCATTTTAATCTCAGATAGTTGCTTAAAAGATTCATTACTTAGAGATCTTTTATTTCTTCTGGCCAACAGATAGTACTCTATATATAGTTTTTCTCTGGTCAGACCTCTATCTCTTTGGATCTTTTTCTTAAGTTTAATCAGATACCCCCGTACCACTGCTTTGAATGCACACCAAATGGTGGTTATCGGGAGTTCTTCTGAGATATTCTCTCTAAAGTACAGTTGAATCAGTTCTCTGATTTGTGACTGATCTTTACTATTCTTCAAAATGCTGTCGTCTAAACGCCAGGTCGTTTTAGATCTGTACTTTTTAACATCGGTTATAGAAAAAATAGTATAGCTATGGTCTGACCAGACATTCTCTTCTATATATATGCTTTTTATTTGTTCCACTAAATTAGCTTCCCCCAACACAAGATCAATTCTGGAAAGTGAAGAATGTACCCTTGAGAAATGCGTATATTCTCTTCCCTCTGAGTTAAATACTCTCCATATATCCAATAAGTTATTTTCTAGAAGTGAGTTTCTCAGAATCCTAGCTTGATTTATCAAATGTTTAGTTATGGGCTTATTATTTTTTGTTTTTTTATCCAAGACTGTATCCACCACACAATTAAAGTATCCTGCAATAACTAATAATCCTGTCTTAACTTTGTCCACCTTTTCCATAATCTCTTTAAAACATTTAGTAGGTAGTACATTTGGGAGGTATACATTTACCAAAGTGTAAATTTTCTCCTCCAACTTGCATATTACTATCTGGTACCGTCCTTCTATGTCTATATCTTCATATATGATTTCTCTATTTATTCTTTTTGAAAGGATTATGGCCACTCCTCTTTTCTTTTTCTTATTCAAGGCTGCTTGAGAGATTATCTCATATCCTTCATAGCTCCAACTAGTCCTATCTTCACGTTTCCAATGTGTCTCCTGCACCATCGCTAAGTCTATTCCTTTTTTTTTTTAGCAATCCTCTCATCATGGCCCTTTTATATGGGGTATTTAGCCCCTGTACATTTAGTGAGATACACTTCATGTTTTATGTTTTCCTGTAACACCTATTCCTGCTGCCATCCCTCCCACTTCATTCACACACATCTGAGCTCTCATAGTACAGAGTAGCCCATTCCCAAACATTCTTACTTGTTGTTTCAAGAGATAATAAAAATTAATCATCTCTTCAACCTGTAAGCCTTGACGGTATCTTGTGTACTGTCTAGGGCTAAGGTCTATCTCTGACCTTAAAGTGGTAGCTACTCAGGGGGAATCAGAGCAAATGCAGCCATTTTTCCTTTTTTTTTTTTTTTTCCTCCTTCCTTCCTTCCCCTTGTCTGTCCCTCGTACTGGGCAGAGAGAGAGAAAAAAAAAAGACCCCCTTCCCTCCCTTCCCCCGCCCCCTGTTCTAATTATTTATAATCTTCCGTAAATCACTAATTCTTCTCACAGGACTTTTAATGAAACTGTGTATTTTCCCTTAATACTTAGGTGTTCATATTATTATTAGCCTTAATCCCTTATTTCACCTTATCCATGCAAAATGTTATATTCTCTTGTTCATTTATATCCCCTACACAAAACTCCATCTATTCTATATTATATTTAACAAATCTCTTAATAATTTGTCTATTGTTATGTGTCACGTATCAAAATATCACAAACAACACCCCTCCGTGTTATACAATATCATTATATCCTTCTAATTATTTATAATATCTCCTGTGCAAAAAAATCCTCCCTTGATCCCAAAATGCATCTTCCCACTCCATTGGCGCTAATATAGTGTAAATCTTAATACTTAAGTGCTCACATTTTTTTATCTATTACGCCCTTGTTTCCTCTTATATTTATCAAAATTTCCTTTCATATTATATCCCTAAACAAAATGCGTCCATTTCTATCCCCTATACCAAAACTCCATCTATTGTGTAGTTATATTTAGCAAGACTCTTGTTAGTTTATCTCTTTTATGTATCCCTTATCAAAATATCACACACAAATTCGCACCCCTCCGTTTATGCAATATCATTATATCCTTCCAATTATTTGTGATACCTCCTGTGCAAAGATCTTCCCTTAGTCCTGAAATGCATCTCCTAACTCCAATAGTGATTATATACTGTTACTCTTAATACTTAAGTACTCACAATATTTGTCTATTACTCCCTTATTTTCATCTTATACTTAAAAAAAAAAAAAAAAAATTCCCCTTCAAATTATATCCCAACATTCATCTATTATATTTACATTAGAAAGTCTCGTATTAATTTATCCGTGGGATAACATATCTCATACACGATTTCGTGTTCAGCACTCTTGTCGGGAAAGAAAGAAAAAAAAAAAATTTCTCTCTCTTTCTCCACTCCTCCTCCCTTTTTCGCCAAAGTTCTTGCATTTTTCTCCTTATTACTTAAATTGTTGAGATGTCCATTCTTCCAATTATTTTGGGTTCAGAAAGACTTTTCTTGTATCATTCCAATTTATTGTAATAGCCTTGCCTGGTCCCCATCGATATCCAATATTTCTTTCTTTCAGTGGTTTCAATTTTTCAAAATATCTTTTTCTCTCCATTCTTACTGCTCTAGGTAGGTCTTGATAAATTTGGATATCTTTAAATTTATCCTCTTCTGAGAATTTTTTGTTTCTTATTGCATTTATTATTTGTTGCTTGGCAATCAGGGAGTGTAGAGTAACCATCGTATCTCTAGGAAAGGCGTTCTGGATTCCTTGTGGCTTCTTAATTCTATATATGTTTTCCATACACACTGCCGAAACTAGAGTTTGCAAGTTTAATGCTGCAAACAGCCCATTCAAATAATCCTTGATTTTATCATGAGAGATATCTTCTGGAATATTCTTTATCCGTATATTTTTAGCTCTCATTCTTTCTTCCATCATATTTACTCGGTCTTCTAAATTGTTTATTTCCACCTTTATTTTGGTTTGTTCTTCTGTGATTAGATTATAATGGTTAGTTATTTGTTCTTGAGATTCTTCCACTTTTACTATTTTTCTGTTAATTTCTTCCATTTGTCTTGTCATTTGAACTGTGCTGTTTTCTAATTCTTTTTTGAAAATTTCAGTTTGGTTGTCCAGGCTTATCTTTATAAAGTCTTTAAAATTGGTTATTGAAACTCTTTTATCTTCCAATGTTGATTCGTCCAGAAAGGATAGTTCCTCACTCTGTTTATTATGTGGTGAGAAAAAGTTTGAGACCGCTTTTTCATTTTTATTATCTTTTTTGACCTCCTTGTTTTTTTTTGAGATCTTTGGCATCGCCATCTTTTTTTTTTTTTTTGTTGTGTCTAGAAACCCTTATCCTTTCCACTTTCTCCCTAACTTCTCCCTTTCTTTATCTTATCTTGAAAACAATCTGTCCTTATAATCAATTTCTATGGTCTAGACTTTATTGTGATTTGACCTTTATGACTTTTATGCTGTTTTTCTCCCCCAGTTTCTTGGTCTCATTATTTTCACAATTATTTGCAAGGAATCCAATAATCAAATGATCCAATTAGGGATCCAATTAGAGGTCCAAAGATACCAGTAATGTCATTCAGGGAAATCAAGCGTTATAAAATTCCCATCTATGATCTTGCAAGTCCAACATATGTATTTTAAGTGGTATCAGCCACCACAACAAAAACAAACCAAACTGAAGCAGCAAAATAGCACCAAAATAGTAGTTGTTTATCAACTGATAGTTAAGCTGTTAGAATTCTCCTCATCTGTTTCTCAAACAATCAGTCCTTGCCATCAAATCTTGTGGTCATAACCCTTCTATTTTGTTAAACCACTTTATTCAGCCACTGATTATATTTTGACCTTTATATTGTCTCTCATCCAATTTTATATACTCATGTTATTTAATAGGTTGTTTAACAAAAAATAAAAATCAAGGGTATTGATCTATAAACTTGCAGCTTCCAGCAGTTATATCTTAAATGGTATCGGCCACTGCTTCAAAGTAAACCAAGCCACATAGAAATCGCTGTGGTTGTTTACCGGCTAATACTCCAGTATACGTCCGGCTATCCGATTATAAATCCACATAGATTAGTGCCAGTATTAATATATACCCCGATTCCTCGTCTCCTTGTAGTTGTGTGTCCACATTTCTCCAGAGGGATACCGGGCAGCTGCTGCTTCTCAGTTCCCCGACGAGCTCAGCACAGACGCCATTTCCTCGTGGCTGCACCTTCCTCCGTTACCCCCATTGAGCTCCACCTCCCGGTGCGTGCGCTTACGTCCCGCCGCGCTCCGTCATCACGGCCTATGACGGTGTTAACAAACACAGGACAAGGACGGAATTACATAATATTATATTGTAATGAGTTTTCCTTTAAACCGAATTGAGGTAGGCTAGAAGCTTAAATCATTGATCAAAAAAACCAAAACCAAAACACAACCATATTACAGAAGTACTCTTATATTACAATTATACACTAGTACTTCAAATCTTATCCCCATCACCCCCCCCCCCCCCCCCCCCAAGAAAAAAAAAATTCCAGTATAGAAAAGACAGAAATCAGAAAGTGGTTTGTTATATCACACTTAAGTACACACTTTGTAAAACAGTAGCTGGAAATATATATATTCTATTATACAAGTACAAACAGTGAATGCTCATTATCAGAGCAAATAGTGCTGGAACTTATTAACATACACCTTTGCAGTTAATGTGACTGAACTTTATAGGCGTGTCTGAAGAGAATTTACGGTTAGAATAACAGCTCAAAATGCAAATATATTTTACTCAATGAAAATCCCATCTGAAAAATTACATAAGTAGGCATTTATGTTAAATACCGTATATACTCGAGTATAAGCCGACCCGAATATAAGCCGAGGCCCCTAATTTTACCCCAAAAAACTGGGAAAACTTATTGACTCGAGTATAAGACTAGGGTGGGAAATGCAGCAGCTACTGGTAAATTTCTAAATAAAATTCGATCCTAAAAAAATTATATTAATTGAATATTTATTTACAGTGTGTATATAATGAACGCAGTGTGTGTATGAGAATGCAGTGTGTGTGTGTATGAGTGCAGTGTGTATGAATGCAGTGTGTGTGTGTGTGATGCAGAGTGTGATGCAGAGCCTTGGTGGGGGGTTATTTTTTAATTATTATTTTAATATTGTTTTTTGTTTCATTAATATTTTTTTTATTATTATTATTTTTTATTTTATTATTTTTTTTATTTTATTTTATTTTTTATTATTTTATTATTATTATTTATATATATATTAATTTTTTCGTCCCCCCTCCCTGCTTGATACATGGCAGGGAGGGGGGCTCTCACTCCCTGGTGGTCCAGTGGCATTGGTAGTTCAGTGGGGGGAAGAGAGGGGCTGGCAGGGAGCACTTACCTCTCCTGCAGCTCCTGTCAGCTCCCTTCTCCTCCGCGCAGGTCCGGTCAGCTCCCCTGTCAGCTCACAGTGTAAGTCTCGCGAGAGCCGCACTATGACCCCGCGGCTCTCGCAAGACTTACACTGGGAGCTGACAAAGGTGCTGAACGGACCGGCGCAGAGGAGGAGGGAGCTGACAGGAGCTGCAGGAGAGGTAAGCGCTCGCTGCCAGCCCCCTGTCTGTATTATGGCAATGTAAATTGCCATAATACAGACAGTGACTCGAGTATAAGACGAGTGGGGGGTTTTCAGCACAAAAAAATGTGCTGAAAAACTCGTCTTATACTCGAGTATATACGGTAGGTCTATTTTCAGACAGAATTTAATGTAGGAAATTATAAAAATAAATAAAAAAAAGTCAAAGGTTTGGCAATATAATAAAAAAATATGGCAGGAAGCCATAACAGTTTTTCCCATTTATATTAGTAAACGTGTTGTGTTATAAAAAAATAAAAAAAAAAATGCTGATGTTCCTTGGTCCATGTTCTGCTCAGTGAACTGTGATACACTTGTCACCGGTTACTTTTTGAATTCTCTTAATTCCAGAGAAATTTCAAAGCAATTTCTGATGAAGAATTTCCCAAACCATTTTCTTTCTGAAGTATGGCATGTGACGCTGCAATCAAAAAGAAAAGGGGGGGGGGTGAAGGGGGGGGAATCTGATTATCTTAGCAATTATAAACTTGTTAAGAATAATGTCTTTGTCAACAGGGGTCCTCTGAAACACTGCTTGGATACAGAATATCTAACTGAACCCAGTATTATATCTGCTTTTTAGTGCCAATGATGTGGAAAAAAGCATTACATTCTAGGATGGGACATTGTCTTAAGGGAATTGACAGGAACTGAAGATGGATGCTAGGAGAAAGATGGCGAAACAAGTAAGGGAAAGCTATAAGTAAGTAAAGACCCTTGAATGACTAGTGACATTTGGTGAAGTCAATAACACACAAAACATTTAAATAAAATAGCATTATTGGAGTGGGGATAAACATAGAAAACTGAAAATCTGTTAGACTGTATTGAAGTATTTTCATATTTGTTTTGCTGCATAATTTCCCAAAGACCAAGAGGTTGGATGAAGAGAGATAAATAGAATGGACTATACAGAGACATTACTTTAATATCTATTAAGAAAAAGCAGAGTGAACAAAAAAAAAAAAAAATAAAACACACACAGCACCTATAACAAAAAGGGGATAACAGCAAGCAATGCTTTGAAATGACCTGGGTAAATGTGATTGGCTTATCTTTGGTAATGTAGTCTGCATACTTGCAGGCAAACATTCCACAGTCACTCCCATTCATTTGTTGTGGGATTTCCTAAAAAATAATATTTAAGCATTACATTTAAGTAAGCATAACAAAGACACAGGTATAAATGTCACAAAAGCATACTTGATTGTTCTTGCAGGACAGAGACCAATCATTTGTGTCAAAACATACTCCCTTTTTATCTAGGCTTTCTTGTTTTAGGTAATGTCTGTATGGAGGAAAAAAAAATGATAAACTTGCTTGAACAACTACACATACATACACACACACACACACACACACACACACACTTATATAATACTTAAGGGTTTGTAGACTAATCTCCAAACTGCAAGGGATGAAAACATGCATTGCAAATTTGTTGACTATAACAGAGTGGGAGAAGTTTTCTTAATTATCTATTGTTGACTACATTTTGCCTTCAACTCACTACAATTCAGAGTTTAGTAAATAAATCCAATAACCAAGCAGAAGGCCAGAATTTCACTATAGGAGATTACAGAATTTGAAGTAGCAACTGAAAACTGGCAAGATGGAAGATTTCTACAAATCGATTTCTGGAATCATTAATAATTGCAATGTTCTATAAAAAACTTTTATTAAAAACAAAGTGAATGTAATAAGTACTTGGTTAAAATAAACAAATGTTTATAAATCAGGAGTACTTACAATAATATTCTGCAAGCTTCATTATTTAAACCACCCATGGAGTCATAATATGTGATGGAGTTTTTCCTAAAATCTATCACCTGAAAGGGGAGCGAAAAATAAAATCAAAAACAAAAATGTTTGATTTCCTCCTATAGATTAGACAAACAATTAGAAAAAGTGATATACTGAATCAATATAGAACAGTTTAACAACTAGAACTCAATATACTTTTCATTTAAATGGGTGCATCTCTTTACTTACTGCTAAACACCAATGAACTCCAAGGTGAACTGGAACCAATATAATGTTCATTGAGAATATATCCACCTTTTTTGTCCATCTTTTAACAGCTTGATAGCCATTTTTCAACTTGGGATAAAAGAATGTGTTGAATGCATGGACCGTGGGCAAACACTTTTTCTTGCTTCTTTCCACCAAAAGATTCATATAAAATGTATAATCTGCATGTATAGAGTGAAAAGTGACAGATTGTACTTTATAATACTTAAACAAATTGAAAGATTTAAAGCAATATAAAGATCTGTTTAAACTAGAAAAATTTAAGCTTAGGATTTTAGTTTGACCCCCCCCCTCCCCCCCCAAAAAAACACACACAAAACACACTACTACACAGTTAAAATACATACCTCATCATTTAGCTAGTTCAGATTATTCAGTGTCATAATGTCCTTACGGGTAATTGCTAAACGAAAGGCTTCATTTAACCCCTTCAGGACCGCTGACGGTTCAGGACCGTCAGCGGTAAAACATGCGTTTGGACCGCTGACGGTCCTGAACCATCATAGCAAAAAACGGGCTGCAGGAAGCTATCAAAGATCGCTCCAGCCAGTATAATGCTGTAACTATCTGCCAGACATCCCAGGCAGATAGTAACCGCCAATTGCGGCGTGTGAGCGATCCGCGATCGCTCACAATTGGCTGCTGTCAAAGTGGGTGTTACAAACACTCACTTTGACAGTAATCTCTGCCCCTCTCTCCTCTGTAGCGTTTTGTGAGGCGAGAGAGACAGAGATCGTGATAGTTTGTTGCAGCAGAAGTGTTCCAGAGTATCTAAAGTGAATTAAAAATCAATTTTAACCCCTTCCCTGCCAGATCTGTTACAGCAGTGCATTTGTACTGTCTGTATTTTTTGCCCTTAAAGGGTTAAATTTGTTTTAAAAATCTGTGTCTTGGTCTGTCTTGGTCTGTCTTGGTCTGTCTTAGTCAGTCAGTTTCCTTCCCCCAAATCTCCATTAGATTTTTGTGACAGGAGTTAGTTTAGGGATTGCTGTTTAGTCTGTTTTAGTAAAAAAAAAAAATAAAAAAAAATGTGTGTGTTTGTAATTTGTTTTAGTCGTGTGTAAAACATGCAGCGTATGTATAACTTGCAGGAGGCATATGCCTTCTTGGCGTCAGACACTGACGCCACTGACACTGCGTCAGATTTTGACCCAGGTCAGTTTTCTGACATGTCTAGTCAAGACGACATGTCATCTGTGTGTGAGCCGGCTGAAGAAAGAAGCTGTGCTTCCTCTGCTATGCCAAATTTGGAGGAGGACTGGGTCCCTCCACAGTTAGCCGAGCCCAACGTCCCCCCTTTTAGTGCCAATGCAGGCATTAATGTTAATGTGGATGGCTTCTCCCCAATGCAGTATGTAGAACTATTTTAACGGGATACCATCTGGGAGGAGATTGCTTCCCAGACTAACTTGTATGCTACCCAATTTATTGATAACAATCCAGGTAGCTATACAGCCAGGGAGCATGACTGGCATCCCACAGATGTCCCAGAGCTTAAAAAATTCTGGACTCTTACAATGCTCATGGGGATTATAAAAAAGCCATCGATTCGCTCATACTGGAGCACCAACCATATAATGTCTAGTCCAGTATTCTCCCAAACCATGCCTAGAGCCAGATACGAGTTACTGCTGAGATTTTTACATTTCAGTGACAATACCCTCTGTCACCCTAGAGATCACCCCCAATACGATAGGCTTCATAAAATACGCCCACTGCTAGACCATTTTCAGGACAAATTTTCGGATGTTTATACCCCTCAACAAAATTTATCCATAGATGAATCTCTAATGAAATACAAAGGGAGATTAGGGTTCAGACAATACATCCCCTCAAAGCGCTCTAGGTATGGCATAAAACTGTACAAACTGTGTGAGAGCGAAAGTGGATACACATTTGCCTTTCGTGTATATGAGGGGAAAGATGGGCAACTGGACCCTCCTGGCTGTCCTGACTCCCTGGGGACAAGTGGCAAACTTGTATGGGACCTACTAAACCCCTTGTTTA
Source organism: Pelobates fuscus (assembly GCF_036172605.1). Lineage (NCBI taxonomy): Eukaryota > Metazoa > Chordata > Amphibia > Anura > Pelobatidae > Pelobates > Pelobates fuscus. Next base: position 387,709,903 of record NC_086317.1, on the reverse strand, counting down.
ATAAAGGTTACCACCTTTATGTGGATAATTTTTATAGTAGTGTTCGTCTGTTTAAAACACTTTATGCTTTACAGACACTGGCCTGCGGCACTGCCAGCAAAAATTCCAAAGACTTTCCACGATCTCTCATAGATGCAAAATTAAAAAAAGGCGAATGTAAAGCACTTCGCAAAGCTGAAGTGCTTGCACTAGAATTTAGGGACAGGAAGGATGTCAACATGCTCACCACCATCCATGACGAACGCATGTCAGACGTCTCTGTCCGGGGCAGAGTAGAGTCCAAACCGGTTTGCATCAGGGCGTATAATAAGTACATGTTGATTTGGCTGATCAGCTGATGCAGCCATATCTTATTTTACGAAAAACCAAAGCATGGTATAAAAAGGTGGCTATCTATCTGATGCAAATAGCAACCCACAACTCATTTTTACTTTTTAAAAAAAATAATCCAGGGAAAACCACCTTTCTCCAATTTCAGTTGAAAATAATTTCTTTAACAATTTATGGAGATGGACAAGTTCCAAAAACGGTGCAAGCTGAGTCCAGACATTTTATTTTTAAGTTACCGCCAACTGCTAGAAAAAAAAAAACCCCAGAAAAGTGGCCGGGTCTGTTTTAAAAACGGGAAAAGGACAGACACCCCTTTTCACTGTCCTGATTGCCCTCCGAAACCAGGACTCTGTGTAGGAACATGTTTCAAGCTGTACCACACAGAACAGTTGTAAGAAGTGTTCCTGAATTTTTATTTTATTTTCTGTTTCTTTGGAAAGCAGCCATTTTTTTGTTAGTCAGTTTCCTTCCCCCAAAATCTCCAGTTAGATTCTATTTGCAGGAGTCAGTTTAAAGATTGCTGCTAAATGTACATTTGCTACCTGCACATTTGGCCTAACAAGTTTTCTGGCAGTAACACATAACCAGCTGGCCAAAACCAGATGACGTGTGCATAAAAACCAGAATAAAAAAAAAATACCACTACACATTCTTTGGGGGCAAAATGGTTGGGGGAAAGAAGTCAAAACACCCCATCCTCTATAACCTATAACCTGATGTCTACTTTATAAAAATATATACTATACATATTGTCATGATGGTAACATTAACTGGGGGGTACAAAAATATGTCAAACTGAAGATAGATCAAGCATATCTATATATCAAGTTGAAAAACTGACATCTACAAGTTCTGATTGTTGCCTTTTGGCCCCCAAACAACCCGGCAACCCTATACATGGGGGGTATCACTGTACTCGAGAGATGTTGCTGAACATATTGGGCAGTGTTTGGCAGTGACACATAACAGGATCTGTTAATTCATGCCTAAAGTACAATGTGTGTGACAAAGAAACAAAAAAAGATTACTATCCAAAAGTTTGACAAAGGCTGGTGGTAGAATTCAGTGCATGAAAAGTGTTAAAATACCACCATTTAACCCCTTAAGGACCAAACTTCTGGAATAAAAGGGAATAATGACATGTCAGACATGTCATGTGTCCTTAAGGGGTTAAAATACCCTGGGTTGTCTACTTTTCAAAAATATATGGTTTGATGGGGGTAAAATACATTGGCTCAAATTGGGACATGGGCGCAGGTTGATTACATGTCAAAATTCCAAGTTGGGAAACTGATAAGCGCACCTGCCAAACGTGGCCTTTTAGCCCCCAAAGAACCCGACAAGCCTATGCATGGGTGGTATCACTGTATTCAGGAGATCTTGCTGAACACATATTGGGGTGTTGTTTGGCAGTGACACATAACAGGATCTGATAATTCATGCCTAAAGTACAAGGTGTGTGAAAAAAACTGAAAAACTTTTACTACCTCAATGTTTGACAAAGCCTGGTGGTAGAATTAGTGCAAGGAAAGTGTAAAAATTCCACCATATGAAATACCCTAGGGTGTCTACTTTTCAAAAATATATGGTTTGATGGGTGTAAAATACATTGTCCGGCTTCAAAAATGTCCCAAATAGGACATGCATGCAGGTTGACTACATGTCAAAATTCCAAGCTGGGAAACTGATATGCGCACCTGCAAAATGTGGCCTTTTAGCCCCCAAACAACCCAAAACACCTATACATGGGGGGTATCCCTGTACTCGGGAGATGTTACTGAATACATATTGGGGTGTTGTTTGGCAGTGACACATAACAGGATCTGTTAATTCATGCCTAAAGTACAATGTGTGTGGAAAAAAACAGAAAACAATTTACTAACTCAATGTTTGACTAAGCCTGGTGGTAGAATTAGTGCATGGAAAGTGTAAAAATACCACCATGTGAAATACCCTAGGGTGTCTACTTTTCAAAAATATATGGTTTGATGGGGGTAAAATACATTGGCCGGCTTCATAAATGTCCCAAATAGGACATGCATGCAGGTTGACTACATGTCAAAATTCCAAGCTGGGAAACTGATATGCGCACCTGCCAAATGTGGCCTTTTAGCCCCCCAACAACCCGACACACCTATACATTGGTACCCCCTGTACCCCCTGTTCCTGTACTCGAGAGATGATGCTGAACACATATTGGGGTGTTGTTTGGCAGTGACACCTAACAGAATCTGTGAATTTATACCTGAATTGCAATGTATGTGAAAAAAATTAAAAAATATAAACTACCTATGCAAAGTTTGGCAAAGGTTTGTGGTAAAATGGCTGCATAGAAAGTATCAAAATATTCTTAGATGAATACCCTGGGTTATCTATTTTAAGAAAAATATATACATGTGGGGTGTTTTTTGGAGATTTATGACATAACAGTGTTACAATGTCACTATTGATACATTTGAAAAATGTACATTTTGAAACAGCAATTTCCTACTTGTACTTATAGCCCTATAACTTGCAAATAAAAGCAAAAAAACACGTTAACATTGGGTGTTTTTAAACTAAGGACAACATTTTTAATCTATTTAGCAGTTTGTTTTATTCGATTTTGTAGATCAGTAAAATATTTTTTTAAGTAGAAGTCAAAAAACATGTTTTTTGGTTTTGTTTTTTCACCATATTTTATTATTTTTTTTAAAATTAAATTATATGACATGATAAAAATAATAGTATGTAAAGAAAGCCCTTTTTGTCCTGAAAAAATCAATATATCATTTGTATCGTAACAGTAAATGAGAGAGCGGAAAATTACAGCTAAACACAAACACCACAAAAGTGTTAAAATAGCTTTGGTCCTTAACGTACAAACATCGCAAAAACAGTCCGGTCCTGAAGGGGTTAAAATTTGATCTTGGCTGCCACCAAAAAATGCACGTTTTATTTCTCGATCCATTTCCTAATAAACAAAATAAGTGGTTATGGATAAAACAGCTTTAAAAAATGGTTACATTGAATATGCCTACACACACACACATCTGTTCAGAACAGTGGGAGAGGGATCTAGGCGAGGAACTGGAGGGAATAGAGTGGCAGGAGATATGGGAGGCCAACCACACAGTCTCTATATGCGTTACATTACAGGAACAAGCTGTTAAATCAATGCTAGGGTGGTACACAACTGCGGTCAAGATATACCACATGAAACAGACACCAACAGATGTGTACTGGAGAGGGTGCAGTATGAAGGGAATGTATGTCCACATGTGGTGGCCATGCCCACAGATAGCACAATTGTGGGAAAAGGTTAGAGACTTGGTAACTCAGGTACTAGCCAGGGCCCCTCCCCTGGACCCGTGGATATACCTCCTGAGTAGGACCACAGACAGGTGGACTAGAAACAAACAGAAACATATACACAAAATAACCCTCGCAGCTAGGAAAGCGATCGCCTTCGATTGTCTTAAACCTACCACACCGTCAATAGCGGGGGTCCTTAACAGAATACGGGAAGTCCACCTAATGGACGACCTCACAGCAAGACTTAAGGGGACCCAAAAAACATTTCAGAAAATATGGGCACCATGGGAGGATAGCCCCCTGTGCTGAGGGACATCGATTCCCCCCCCCCACCACCACCACCCATCCTCACAAGACAGAATAACAGAGCACAATTCCCCAGCAGCCTTTTGTACCACCACCACCACCTCTCTTATCTTTCTCTATCTCACTTTCTATTACTGTTCTTCTCCTCAAGGTTAAACAATTTCAGGGGGTGGAACCAACTGAGTACTGGTATAAGAAAGAGAATGAGGAAAGAGACGCGGAATCTCAAAGTCTCTACGACAAATATCGCATGACACAGATCATAAGTAATCAAACAGGGACATAACCAGTGGGAAACACATCTATGTTGATGTAGCGTCTCATTTCACTTGATCAGAATATAAGAAGCGCTGTTAATCTCTTAGAAAGGACAAAAATGTTGACAAGAGGTAACTTGATTGTGTAAATAACACGGACAGGAGGAATGACCCTAGCAGGGCGCATTAGTCAGGAGCACTCAGACATAAATCAGGGTAAATTGAAGCGTTAAAAGGTGCTGCAAGTGTTACTTTTTATCATGCTTATAATGATATCAAATATGTTTATTTTCACATATGTTCTGTACATGTAACCTCTGTCGATGAAAAATAAAGAATAAAAAAAAAAAAGGTTACAATAAAAAACATATATTTCAAAATGACCGATACCACCAATAAACGTGAGATAACTTTGAAGATTGCTTTACAACCTAGAGTACAGTGACTAATTCAAGTAGGATTGGGCTGCAGTGAGAGTTTTATTCTGCACTGGATGTATAAAGTGAGATTGAGATAGATACATTTTAAAGGGGGCCTGTAATCTAAAGAAGAAAACAAAATAATTCCTTTCAAGATTACCATATAGCAGCATCACAATGAGAACGTCCTCTCGCTTTGCATGTGGAAATGCAGCGTCAAGCAAAACCCCAAAGGCAGGCGCAGAGGTAAATCAGCGCTGGAATCAGGTAAGTGTTCAAAGGATTGTAATCCTTTTAAGGATGGAGTGGGGGAGGGAGGGTAAGGGACACTAAACTGTTAGGAATACATCTTCAAAGCAGAGGACACATACAGACAGAGCAATGTTTTTCTATAAAAAGGATTAGCTGCATTCAGCATCATGCGGTGTGTGATAACACTAAACATTATCGAACATTCAAGGATCTGAAGGAGGAAGTGCCTCTAGTGGACTTGACAGTCAGAGGCATGTTTTTGACAAACTGTAAATATTGCCATTTCTCAGAAATGCAAATTTACATTTTCAGTCAAAAGTTGTCGAAGTAGAGGTTTTGGTGCTTAGAGGCACTGTAAAAGGCAGACTACTAACCATGTCTTATAGCTTATTAAATACAGTAGCTGGTATATTTTCGCCACATTAGTGTGTTTAGTGCACACTGCAAATTAAATAGGTATCTTGTTTAATAAACGTACCTCTGTTAATTCAGGAAATTCATTCTCCTCTTCCTGTATTTCTTTTTTTGGAAGCAAAGTCACAGGTATTTCCTTTTCAAGAGGCACCCTTAGGTGCAAGTCTACAAATTCTTGAACCGAATGGCCCCGCAATCGCTATGTAGATTAGAATGCAAAAACATCATTAAAATAAATATTAAATTTACAGCTGCACTAAAATAAGTCATTAGTAAAGCAATTCTGAGCCATAGAAGCCCCTGCATTCTCTAGCTGCCATGTATAAAGAGCTTTGAAAACCTGCTGCAATGGCCACTTGTATAGCTCCAGGTTTTCATTAACCCCTTAAGGACCAAATTTCTGGAATAAAAGGGAATCATGACATGTCACACATGTCATGTGTCCTTAAGAGGTTAAAATACATAAATGGAGGAAATGGGTAATGTGACTAAACTCTGCAAATTGTGTGTTTGCAAAAACTTTACATATTTGCATATTTTAAAACACTATCTACTTAACATGGGTTAGTTTTAGTATCCCATGTTTCCTTAAAGCATCTGAACATAGATTTTCCTGTACCATTAAGATAAGCATTTACTAGACAATGTCTATATTGCTGGGCATTAGTTTGTATTAAGAGCTAAAGTGTCAACTTTCTCTTGCACTTAAAATATACCAACGTCAGAATAAGTACTGAAAACTCACCTAGTAGATTTTTGTTCTTTGGGTACAGCATCTTCAGGGACTAAATCTGAACTTGAACCTGAAAAGTGTACAAACCAGCTTGTTTCAGACTTTGTAAAAAATAAAGAATGTACAAGTCTGAATAACTGTATTGTGGTGGAATCTCGGTAAAAATAAATTTAGTAGGCCGAGATTACCACGTGGCATGTGTACGTGCATATGCTGACGTATCGATCAGTTGGTTGCACGAGGCAAGATACGATCAGTAGTGTACGGAGCATGTGCAAGAATACAGGATGTAGTATTCCCCCTCCTCCATTGTGCTGGACAAGCCATGCGGTCAAGCAGGAAGTTAATTCTTATTTGTATTGATTGTTCAAGAGAATGTGCGGGTGGAGCTTAATATGGGAGGAGTTATGTGCCTATATAAGGAGCCTGCACTATTGTCCGGGACTCAGAACTTATTGGTATTTTGGTGACGCTAGTCCCTCTGAGTCCCGATCGGTGATCCAATAAAGAATCTCTTCCTTCCTGAAGAAACCTGTGTCCATCTCTCTGTGCTTCGCTTCCGTCAGTTTCTCCGGTATCATTTGGTGCATTGGCCGGGAAGCTCATCGTTCAACGGTAGCTGAGAGGCAGAGGCGTGAGACGGTCTATCTTTGCTCACGTTCTCTACGGCTGCACCCCTGAACTTCTGCGTGGACCTCCCTTCGTCTCGGCGCCACTGGTCTGTTGTCCAGGAGATCATCGGCCTCTACGTGAGAAGTGCTGGGGTGTCCCCGTCGATGAGTGTGAACTCAGGTTCAGGAACGAGGAGGTAAGACAACTGCTGTTTTAGACGGCAGAACCCACTAGGGGTATACCGATTGTGCGGTAGGCCCAAAGGGGTTTGAATCTGTGTATCTGCCCCCTCTGTCGGAGGGAAGGAGCGAAGGCGCACCGCTCGATCGAACGCTCTTTAGTCAGACCGTTTGATTTGGTTAGTCAGGCGGGGTCCTGTGTAAATATCCCTAGCCGGACACCGGTGTCTTGTCTAGACTAGCATTCTAGGGTGTATATTACGTTCGCTAGGTCGGAGGGACTGGGAGACTAAGCGGCGCCTGTGTAAATTCGGTTCGCTAGCTCTCAACCTATCTGGGCTAAGTGGGAAGGCGTGTAAATTTGGAACCCACTAGACTTTTGATAGTGCGACTAAGAGGCGCCTGTGTAAATTCGGTTCTCTAGCTCGCTATATGTGGTGATTGGGCAGTGTGGCTAACCAAAACGGGTGTATATAGTTTTAGGTAGTCCATTCAAGGTACTGGCCAATAGTTTAGTTGGGAATTGTAAATGTGATAAAGATTGTTTAGTAAAGTGTATATCTTGTTAGATAGCGCGAGCTCAGCCGTCTAGCGAGAGTGTTAATAGTGTGTTGCTGTATTATAGTGCACGGTACCATAACCCTGTATATTTACTGACACTGTATATAAGTACTAATCATTGTCGTCCATTGCATGTTTAACACCATAACCACTAATAATTGTATTGTGACCTTAACTTGTGCTTTGACCTATGCTAACCGTACTGTAACCGCTATTTGTAAAAGACGATGTTACTGGGGTGTGTTATAGACGGGTAATTCGTATATAGAGAATTATAGCGTGGGTGACTGTATAGTTTCGCCAAAGGGCATAATATTGATTATATAGTGACTGGTGTAACAGCTGTGTGTGTACGGGAATTCCCTGAGTGTTTATTGTTATTGTGTACGTTTCACTTGGTAACCGTACCACGTGGTGCTGTTGCCAGAGGAAACGGGTGTGACTGTTGAATAGTACGCGTGTATAGTATTCGTTGTCGACGACGTTCCATTGTTAAGTATGGGTGCGTCGCAGTCAACGATTCCGGATCCCTTAGGTTGTATGGTGAAGAATTTTAAAAAGGGATTCAAAACTTGTGATTTTGGGGTTAAAATGTCTCCTGTACGTTTGGTCACTTTGTGTACTAGGGAGTGGCCTACTTTGGTTGCGGCCACGTGGCAGTTTGGATCCAACTCTGGTACAGCGCTTACACGTGGCTGTATCAGGTAGGCCTGAACTTTACGGCCAGTTTCCTTATATTGATTGTTGGAGACAGGCCGTAAATGACTCGCCAAAATGGCTCCAGACATGCCACGAGGAGCAGTGTCGCCTCATGGTAGCTAGGACTTGTTTGTCCACTAGAACTGGTGTTAGGCCCATTTTGGACACGCCCCCTGAGTCCGAGATCCCTTTGCCGCCCCCTTACTTTCCGTTAAGAGGAAGTGACGCAAATGCAGGAAGTCCTGCAACCCTCCCCTCATTACCCCCATCCACTTCCGCTTCCTCCTCCAGTACAGGATCCACCCCCCCTCGTACTAAATCTCCCCTTCCGGAATCAGAACCAACCCCCATTAAAAACGAATATCCTGATTTGGCGCCACTTCAGACTTCCGGTCAAGCTTCATCTAGCTCGGCTCGAAGTGTTTTATTTACAACCTTTTCCCAAAACCAAGCTCCCACATCCCCATACCCTATTTCTCCCCGACTGGAACCTATGACTGACGCCCCTCCATGTAGCCCCATACAGACCCGACAGTTGACCGGTGCCCAACAATTAAAACACTATCAGATGCCTCTTCGTCTGAATCCTGGGCCAACCTATATCGATGCCGCAGGCCAAATGGCACATGCTGACCCAGTCTTTGTATATGTCCCATTCACGACAACCGATCTCTTAAATTGGAAGACCCACAATTCCTCGTATACTGAGAAACCACAAGCTACGACTGATCTGTTCACCTCAATAGTACAGACACATAACCCGACATGGGCTGATTGCCAGCAGTTATTAATGACTTTATTCAACAATGAGGAAAGGACAAGAATTAATCAAGCGGCCATTAAAGCACTAGAGGATAAAGCCCGTACTTTAAACCAAGCCAATCCATCAGCATGGGCCGCAACACATTATCCCAACACCGATCCCGATTGGAATGTAAATGGTGCTGATATGGTTCAACTCAGAGCCTATAGAGACGCTATAATTGCTGGCATGAAAGCCGGAGGAAAGAAAGCCATTAACATGTCGAAGACAGTTGAGGTGATTCAGAAAAGTGATGAAGCGCCCAGTGTCTTTTATGACCGATTATTGGAGGCATACCGCTTGTATACCCCCTTTAATCCGGAAGACGCAGACAATTCCCGAATGGTGAACTCCGCCTTTGTCAGCCAAGCTTACGGAGATATTAAGCGCAAGCTACAAAAGTTAGAAGGGTTTGCAGGTATATCAATCACCCAACTAATGGAGGTAGCGAATAAGGTTTATATGAATAGGGAAACAGAAAGTAAGAAAGAGGAGGAGCGCAAGATGCGTAGAAAGGCTGATATGCTAGCGGTAGCGATCGCAGGCGTAGATAGACGGGGCCCAGATAGAGGCGATAGTAGATGGAATAGGGAGCCTTTGAGTAGGAATCAATGCGCGTATTGCAAGGAAGAAGGGCATTGGAGGAACGAATGTCCACAAAGAGAGCAGTACGAGAGAGACCAACCCAGGGCAGGTTATGGAAACTTTAGAGGCAGAGCGAGAGGTAGAGGAGGCCCCGTAGGGAGTAATGGTAATAGAGGGAGTAATGGGAACAGAGGAAGTGTTAGGGAAGACAGGTATATTCCAGCAGCGCAAAGGTCCCGCGATAGAGAAGGTAGGGACTTTGTAGGATTGGCTGACACGGTCATGGAGGACTATTGATACCGACCGGGCTCCATCCCCCTTGGTCGAGCGGAGCCTATGGTCGATGTATCAATAGGGGGAAAAAGGAGTGCGTTCATGATCGACACTGGTGCTGAACATTCAGTGGTGACTAATCTAGTTGCTCCTCCATCTGGAAGGACTATTACTGTGATAGGAGCAACTGGAAGAAGTGCTGAAAAAACGGTTCTTAAAAGTCGACTCTGTACATTGGGAGGCCACGTAGTAAAACATCAATTCCTTTATATGCCTGAATGTCCAGTCCAATTGCTGGGACGTGATATGCTATCTAAGTTACAAGCGCAGATTACGTTCCTACCAAATGGAACAACATCCTTAAAGTTTAATGGACCTTCAGGTATCATGACATTATCCGTACCAAAGGAAGAAGAGTGGCGACTTTATACAGCGTTGACTAGCCAAAACCCTAGGAGTGATGAGACATTATTTAACATACCAGGAGTTTGGGCAGAGAACAACCCACCAGGACTGGCCCGCAATATTCCACCTATAAAAATTTAACTAAAACTTGGGGTTTATCCAGTGAGCCTAAGACAATACCACATCCCGCAGAAGGCTAAGAAGAACATCCAATCCTATCTGGATAAGTTCATACGGTATGGTATCCTAAAATTCTGTACTTCCCCCTGGAACACCCCATTGCTGCCTGTTCAAAAGCCCGGTACAGATGAGTATCGACCTGTGCAGGACTTGAGAGCAGTCAATGATGCGGTTGTTAGTATACATCCAGTTGTACCCAATCCATATAACCTGCTTGCTTTAATTCCGGGCGGGGCTACTTACTTTACAGTCTTAGACCTCAAAGATGCCTTCTTTTGCCTCCGAATTGCCGCAGAAAGTCAATGTATCTTCGCTTTCCAATGGGAGAACGCTGTAACGGGCTCAAAACGCCAAATGACTTGGACAAGACTGCCCCAAGGGTTTAAAAATTCACCTACCCTACGCACGATCTACTACACATTCTCTGGAAGGCAGGATACAAGGTGTCTAGAAAGAAGGCTCAGTTGTGTTTGCCAACTGTCAAATATCTGGGATTCCATATCTCTGAAGGTCAAAGAATTATGGGGCCAGAGAGAAAAGAAGCTGTCTGCCAAATACCAATACCCAAGAATAGAAGACAAGTGCGAGAATTCTTGGGGGCAGCAGGCTTCTGTAGGATATGGATTCCCAGCTACGCGATACTGGCAAAACCTCTGTATGCAGCTATAAAAGGTACAGAGCACGACTCCTTCTTATGGACCCAAGAACAGCAAACGGCATTTGAAGATGTGAAGAAGGCTTTGATGAGTGCCCCAGCATTAGGTCTACCTGATCACACACGACCATTCTACTTATATGTACACGAGCAAAGAAGAATGGCTGTGGGAGTATTGACACAGTACTTAGGATCATGGCAAAGACCTGTTGCCTACATGTCTAAGCAATTGGATGCAGTGGCCAGCGGACTTCCACCTTGTCTAAGAGCCGTAGCTGCAGCCGCCCTGCTAGTAGCTGAAGCCGATAAACTCACTCTGGGTCAAGAACTTTATGTACGAGTCCCACATGCAGTACAGACGTTGTTGGATTACAAAGGAAATCATTGGTTTAGTAACAGCCGTATGACCAAGTATCAAGCAATGTTGTGTGAAAATCCCAGAGTGCATTTAGAGACTGTAAACACCTTAAATCCAGCTACCCTTTTTGCCACAACCTACTGAAAGTCAACATGATTGTTTGGAAGTAATGGATGAAGTATTCTCAAGTAGACCAGATCTTCGTGATTTTCCCATCCAGAACCCCGATGTTCAATATTATACCGACGGCAGTAGTTATGTGAAAGAAGGGATCCGCTATGCAGGATATGCAGTAACAACAATAGACAAGGTGATAGAAGCTCGGCCACTGGCGAAAGGAACATCAGCACAAAAGGCAGAATTGATAGCACTGACACGAGCGTTACAATTGGCTGAAGGTTTAAGAGTGAACATCTATACGGACTCTAAGTATGCGTTTTTAACCACTCATGCCCACGGAGCTTTGTATAAAGAAAGAGGACTACTGAATTCAGAAGGAAAAGAAATCAAATACGCAGCTGAAATCCTACAACTATTGGAAGCAGTGTGGGAGCCGAAAGAAGTCGGTATCATACATTGTCGAGCGCATCTGAGAGGAGATGGTGATGTAACTAAGGGAAATCGGATGGCAGATAGTGCAGCTAAGCGTGCTGCTGAATCAGGAAGACAGGAGTATGTGGGGCATATAGCTGCTCTTATACCAACTCCACTGTCCCAATGGACTCCAGTTTATACAGCTCAAGAAGAGGAGTGGTTAAAGACTGAACCAGGAAAGTATTTGGAGAACAAGTGGTATCAGCTAGAAGATGGAAGAATAGTCATACCAGCATCACTAGCGGTAGAAATTGTCCAAAATTATCATAACGGGACACATTCTGGGAGAGACAGTACTGAAGAATCTCTCAGAAAACATTTCTACATACCAAGATTGTCCAACTTGACTCAGGCCATTGTACGAAGATGTGTAACGTGTGCTAAAAATAATGCAAGACAAGGACCAGTAAAGCCACCAGGAGTCCAGTTTATGGGGGGACTCCCCATGTCCGATTTACAAATTGACTTTACAGTGATGCCTAAATCGGGTGGACATCGTTACCTGCTGGTAATTGTGTGCACCTATTCAGGCTGGGTAGAAGCATGTCCTACTCGTACAGAGAAAGCAGGAGAAGTTGTGAGATTCCTGCTACGAGAAATAATACCCCGATATGGACTACCCTGTTTTATAGGATCGGACAATGGTCCAGCTTTTGTTCATCAGTGCCTACAACAACTGACTCATATGCTTGGTATAAAGTGGAGGCTTCATACAGCATATAGACCCCAGATTTCTGGTAAGGTAGAGAGAATGAATAGAACTATTAAGAACCAGTTGGCTAAAATGTGTCAGGAAACCCAACTTAAGTGGAACGTTCTCTTACCCATAGCTCTATTGCGAATCTGCAGTACCCCTACCAGAAGGATGGGCCTCTCTCCTTTTGAAATCATGTATGGGCGACCACCTCCCGTACTTGGTAACTTAAGGGGGGATTTGAGTCAGTTGGGAGAAGGAATTACCCGGCAGCAGGTTGTAGAGTTGGGTAAGACTATGGAGGAGGTACAGAAATGGGTACAAGATAGATTACCTGTGAATATTTATCCCCCTGTTCATAGTTATCATCCAGGAGATCAAGTGTGGATTAAAGAGTGGAATAATGTACCGTTAGGGCCCAAGTGGAGAGGTCCTTATGTTGTTCTTTTGTCTACCCCTACAGCGATAAAAGTAGCCGAAGTGACTCCGTGGATACATCACTCCAGGGTTAAACCAGCAGCAGTCGATTCTTGGCAAGTTACAGCAGATCCAGAGAATCCCTGCAAGATCCGGTTAAAACGCACTACTCAGTCGGAGTAACGAGGAACTATTGTGGATTACAAATTTTATTGTTACAGGGATTTGGTGAAGTGAGTGTTTTTAGACGGCCATAATAAAGCCTGTCCGCTCACCAGCACATAGTATATAAGCCAGGGAAAGTCTCGAAGGGACTCCTGTGAAGACGAGCAGAACTCCATTCCCTGCAGCCCTTACATCCTGGAAGCTGAGGTGCCTTCGCACGGACGAAGACTGAGGATGACGGCGAAAGATGTGTTTTTGATAGTGTTTATTTATGTGTGTTTTTATATTCAGGAAGGTAGAGGTACCGACACTCCTAGCTGTGAGGTATGCATTAAGACTACGAGAACAGGTAACCATATTTCCCAAACCCTAATTTGGCATTCACAATACGAGTGTAAAGGAGATGTATCGAGATGTAGATACCTAAATATAGACTATAGTGTGTGCCATTTAGGAGTAGGAGAACCTAAGTGCTTCAGTCCGGAGTATCAACCTCGTACAATTTGGTTGACTCTCAGGAATGGAGATCCTCAGGGGACCCTAATTAATAAGACGGTGTTAGAATCCGTACATTCTTCGGGTGTTCTGCTATTTGATGCGTGTAAAGCGATATCGAGTGGTAGAAAGCCGTGGAATGTATGTGGGGATCTTAGATGGGAGAGGACGTATGGGTCTAATGATAAATATATTTGTCCCAGTAGTAAAAATAAATATGTGAGTCCTAGATGCCCAAATAAAGATTATAACTTTTGCCCATATTGGTCTTGTGTGGGGTGGGCGACTTGGGGACAGACAGTAGACAAGGACATGATAGTGACTAAGTTGCCGACTAGCCCATATTGTAAGTCTATGGAATGTAATCCCACCCATATACTTATAAATAACCCCGATAAGTTCTTAGACAAATATGGCAATTTATTTGGGTTTCAAATATACGGGACGGGTTTAGATCCTGGGACAGTATTGTTTATAGGGATAGAGACTGATACGGTATCCTCCCAAACTCATCAAGTATACCATTCCTTTTATGAAGAGATGAGTATAGATAATAAGATCCCCCATAATGCTAAAAACCTGTTTATTGATTTAGCCGAAAGTATTGCCGGTAGTCTTAATGTTACCAACTGCTATGTGTGTGGAGGTACTAACATGGGAGACCAATGGCCTTGGGAAGCAAAGGAGGTAATGTCCGGTTCTGAGGCAGTTGACCAACTAATATCTACACAAGCCGATTATCATATGAGTGTTAGAGGTAAATCTGAGTGGAGATTAAAGACCTCCATCATAGGTTATGTTTGCATAGCAAGGAAAGGAATAATGTATAACACTTCTGTAGGAGAATTAACTTGTCTAGGGCAAAAAGCTTATGATGATGATACAAAGAATACAACTTGGTGGTCGGCTTCAAATGTCTCAGAACCATCTAACCCGTTTGCTAGATACGCCAATTTAAAGGATGTGTGGTTTGATTTATCCATCACATCTACCTGGAGAGCCCCAGCAAATTTGTACTGGATCTGTGGTAAGAAAGCCTATTCGGAGTTGCCACAGGACTGGGAAGGGGCATGTGTGTTGGGTATGCTCAAACCATCCTTCTTCTTGTTACCGATTGAAACAGGTGAGACTTTAGGTGTTAAAGTGTATGATGTGAATCATAGGAAGAAAAGGGGGCCCATAGAGATAGGCGCCTGGGAAGATGATGAATGGCCTCCCCAGCGTATTATAGATTATTATGGGCCAGCCACGTGGGCTGAGGATGGTACCTTTGGTTATAGAACCCCTATTTATATGCTCAACCGAATTATAAGATTACAGGCGGTGGTTGAGATTATCACCAACGAGACATCACAAGCGCTCAATCTTCTAGCGAAGCATAACACCAGGATGAGGACAGCAGTCTACCAAAATAGGTTAGCCTTGGATTACCTTTTGGCAGTAGAGGGAGGTGTATGTGGGAAGTTTAACCTGAGCAATTGCTGTCTTCAAATAGATGACGAAGGGCAAGCAATAGCTGAGCTTACTAGCCATATGGTTAAACTAGCGCATGTGCCTACTCAGGTATGGAAAGGGTATAATCCAAGCAGTTGGTTTGGTAGCTGGTATGAGTGGTTTGGAGGGCTTAAGGCAGTGGTAGGTGGAGTCCTACTGATTTTAATGTTGTGTCTACTCCTGCCGTGTCTTATACCCTTAGTAGTTAGGTCTGTGCAAAGCCTGATAGAAAATATAGCAGAGAGGAAGGCTGCTGCACAGATAATGGCGATTTATAAGTATAAGGCTCTAGATCAGGGAGAACCAATGCAGGAAGATGAGTGTTAAAAGATTCACATCATAAGATAAGTCTGGTCTGGTTCATGGTAACTTGCGGTGTATGCAAACCAAGGTTAAGTGATGCCTCAAGTAATTGTGAAATATCAAGAGGCATCAAAGGGGGGAATGTGGTGGAATCTCGGTAAAAATAAATTTAGTAGGCCGAGATTACCACGTGGCATGTGTACGTGCATATGCTGACGTATCGATCAGTTGGTTGCACGAGGCAAGATACGATCAGTAGTGTACGGAGCATGTGCAAGAATACAGGATGTAGTATTCCCCCTCCTCCATTGTGCTGGACAAGCCATGCGGTCAAGCAGGAAGTTAATTCTTATTTGTATTGATTGGTCAAGAGAATGTGCGGGTGGAGCTTAATATGGGAGGAGTTATGTGCCTATATAAGGAGCCTGCACTATTGTCCGGGACTCAGAACTTGTGGTATTTTGGTGACGCTAGTCCCTCTGAGTCCCGATCGGTGATCCAATAAAGAATCTCTTCCTTCCTGAAGAAACCTGTGTCCATCTCTCTGTGCTTCGCTTCCGTCAGTTTCTCCGGTATCAGTATGACATGGTCATGCGAGTTGATTTTAAAATTTGAAACATCAGAACGTAACTTAGTGTAAAAAAAAACGTGTGTGTGTACGGTCATCTTTCAAAGAAAAAGGGGAGAGGAAAAAATATAAAAAACAAAGCATGTTTAAAATTTTGCATGTTCCAAAAAACAAAAACAAAACTACGTACCTTCAGATTGTGACGGACTTGTGTGATTTTGTTCCTTGCAGAGCTGTTTATTAATAGGGATTCTAGCCTTACTGTTAAGTTTAATTTCAGATGTGTTATTAAACAATGGTTCAAGAACATGAGTCGATGGCTGTATAAAACTTAGAGAGGGCTTGTACGACGTTTCTAAATCCAGGCTATAAGGTTCCAGGGAACTGAGGCTTGAAGCAACAGGTTATTCTGAAATACTGTTGCTTGAACTCAAACACTGAGATCTGCCAAAAAAAAACAATACTGTTTCAATAAACATGCAATAAACATACGTTTACAAAATATGCAAGTTCTAAAGATGATAGCAACTTACGTTTGAGGAGGAAAGATAGAGGTTGTGGACAGATAAGTTTTCCCAGTCACTACCTGTAGTAGTTGCCTATAAATATATTTTTCTTCCTCACGTACAGTCTGAAAAACAAAGAGACCGGAAACAAAAAAGGTGATTATGGGAATCTGTGTTAAAAAAAATATATATATCTTCTGTTTTTAGAGGTAGTCATATTTTTTTTTATCTAAGAAATGCTGCACACAAATATTTGTACGTTTGTTCCAGAGGTTGCACACCTGGCACACATGACAGCAGCATCCCCAAATTGCATTCGGTAGTCATAGTGTGAATTCTGAAAAATGACATCACTCATCAGCACGCCCTGCATGCTGGAGACAGACATTATGAGCTTCTACATTTGCCCTTTTGCCCAACCCTAACTCCCTGCCTCCCTTCCCACACCTGGTTAAAATATAATGACATTTCCCAGCAGCCTCAGACTTCATTCTCTGGGAATACTGACAGATGGTTCACACATAATTATTTACTTAAAAGCTGTGCTGATTTTTTTTCCCAGCATGCTTCCATTGCCATACACATTACATGCACTGCCACACTAACCATCACTAGGCTAGCAGTGAACTGCATTGACAGGAGCCCCGCCCACTGGGCGCGATTGTCACGCCCACTCCTTTGACGCTAAGAAAGTCTTCAGTCCTGCGCGGGGCGCCTGTTCTGATTGGTCCATGCAGCTGATCCTTGTCGCTGATTGGTGCGCGGCTCAGAATTCCGTATTTCCATTGGATGGCTCGTCAGTGACTTCCTGCAAGTGCAGATCAGGGAGAGAACCCGGGCGAGGGGATGTGAGGTACCTCGAGCGGGGGAGGCTGTCGCGAGCGGGGCAGTGGACATACCACACGGAAGGTATTTAGGGGTTGTGTGTATCAGTTCAGTGTGATGTAAACATGCGGGAGCCACGTGTCCTGGGATGCTCCCCCCTGTGCTCACCATGGTATGTGCTGCAGGATACAGACATGGGCATGATTGCCCCATGTAGAGACACTGGGAGAGTACATCCTGCCAACTAATGGGCATCAATGCCAGCTCCCACTGCTGGGCTGATAATGGCAGAGTCTCTACACATATTTAATATACAGCACAGGGGTATTTGGATATTAATTAAAACTTGCCCACTTTTGGTTTCTTAAACCTTAACTCTAATATATTAATACATTTATCAGTCAGTCTGCAAATAAAAGTTTTGTTTATTTAAAAAATAATAATAAAAAAATAAATAAAATGTGGTGTGTGTGTGTGTGTGTATATATATATATATATATATATATATATATATATATACATATATATAGTGAAATTAATTTTACATTGCAGAGCGTTAGAAGTTCAAAACTGGTGTGAATGCCTGTATGGATTTAATTTAAATATTTTTAACTGGGAAAAATAAAATGTCCGTCTGACTTGTTTCCATGACTAGGAATTGTCATGATGATGATAATGGTTGATTTGTATTTTATTATTACCATGTCAGAATCATGTAAATATTGTAAATAGTCTCCATGTAGAATGTACATGACTTGTTTTAAAAAGGTTAAAGGGATATGCCGCGAATAATTAATCAATAATTTTATTTAAATGCATCATATAGAAAATACAAAAAAAAAAAAAACAATATAAAGCTTGTGAATGTCTTCTCATTTTTTGCATGTTTTCCCCAGACTGTCAACCAGGAACATTACTCAAAAATCTTTACGTTAATCAATGATCTCCCACTTCTGTAAACTTTAAAATTGTGGAGAATCGCAACATTTAGGTTTAAAAAGTGAGATGTAAAAATAATAGAGATTTATTAATTCTTTTGTACTATTTTGGACTAAAGTTTGCTTTTCTTTGCATTCTCCACAGTGTTCCAGTTTAGTGGATAACCCTGACTGAGCATGTGCTTGTGTTCACTTACATACATGGTAAGTCCACATTGAAGACAGTGGAGGCTACTAACATACAAAAATGCAGGCATTGTCGACTGCCCCCCCAAAAATGACAGGGGAGCTTAAGTGAATGGATGATAGAGGCATATTCTATTGCATCAATACGTCCAAGTGTAGAAGTGCCATGAGTATCCTGGTTGAAGTATGTGGCAAGTAAGACTGAGACAGGGGACATTTTTTTTCCTTCCTAATATTACACATTGTACACCACCCAAGCCTGCACTATCCTACACTTATCAATGTAGATAATATTTAGAATCATGATAATAAAGACATGCTTTGACAGACATACAGGGAGTGCAGAATTATTAGGCAAGTTGTATTTTTGAGGATTAATTTTATTATTGAACAACAACCATGTTCTCAATGAACCCAAAAAAACTCATTAATATCAAAGCTGAATATTTTTGGAAGTAGTTTTTAGTTTTTTTTTTAGTTTTAGCTATTTTAGGGGGATATCTGTGTGTGCAGGTGACTATTACTGTGCATAATTATTAGGCAACTTAACAAAAAACAAATATATACCCATTTCAATTATTTATTTTTACCAGTGAAACCAATATAACATCTCAACATTCACAAATATACATTTCTGACATTCAAAAACAAAAACAAATCAGTGACCAATATAGCCACCTTTCTTTGCAAGGACACTCAAAAGCCTGCCATCCATGGATTCTGTCAGTGTTTTGATCTGTTCACCATCAACATTGCGTGCAGCAGCAACCACAGCCTCCCAGACACTGTTCAGAGAGGTGTACTGTTTTCCCTCCTTGTAAATCTCACATTTGATGATGGACCACAGGTTCTCAATGGGGTTCAGATCAGGTGAACAAGGAGGCCATGTCATTAGATTTTCTTCTTTTATACCCTTTCTTGCCAGCCACGCTGTGGAGTACTTGGACGCGTGTGATGGAGCATTGTCCTGCATGAAAATCATGTTTTTCTTGAAGGATGCAGACTTCTTCCTGTACCACTGCTTGAAGAAGGTGTCTTCCAGAAACTGGCAGTAGGACTGGGAGTTGAGCTTGACTCCATCCTCAACCCGAAAAGGCCCCACAAGCTCATCTTTGATGATACCAGCCCAAACCAGTACTCCACCTCCACCTTGCTGGCGTCTGAGTCGGACTGGAGCTCTCTGCCCTTTACCAATCCAGCCACGGGCCCATCCATCTGGCCCATCAAGACTCACTCTCATTTCATCAGTCCATAAAACCTTAGAAAAATCAGTCTTGAGATATTTCTTGGCCCAGTCTTGACGTTTCAGCTTGTGTGTCTTGTTCAGTGGTGGTCGTCTTTCAGCCTTTCTTACCTTGGCCATGTCTCTGAGTATTGCACACCTTGTGCTTTTGGGCACTCCAGTGATGTTGCAGCTCTGAAATATGGCCAAACTGGTGGCAAGTGGCATCTTGGCAGCTGCACGCTTGACTTTTCTCAGTTCATGGGCAGTTATTTTGCGCCTTGGTTTCTCCACACGCTTCTTGCGACCCTGTTGGCTATTTTGAATGAAACGCTTGATTGTTCGATGATCATGCTTCAGAAGCTTTGTAATTTTAAGAGTGCTGCATCCCTCTGCAAGATATCTCACTATTTTTGACTTTTCTGAGCCTGTCAAGTCCTTCTTTTGACCCATTTTACCAAAGGAAAGGAAGTTGCCTAATAATTATGCACACCTGATACAGGGTGTTGATGTCATTAGACCACACCCCTTCTCATTACAGAGATGCACATCACCTAATATGCTTAATTGGTAGTAGGCTTTCGAGCCTATACAGCTTGGAGTAAGACAACATGCATAAAGAGGATGATGTGGTCAAAATACTCATTTGCCTAATAATTCTGCACTCCCTGTATGCTACAATAATATATTCATAGCATATGTATACAGTGAATACAAAATCACTTTTACTAATACAATTCAAACAAAGAAAACATTTATTGCAACTGAATAAATTATAATAAAATAACACTTAGCTTATAAATACAAAGAGTTGAAAAGCTGTACAAAAATGTTTGACAAATCTCTGATAGCAAAGGACAAGGCAAAATTCCTCCTTTGATGTTACAGATCCTGGTCTTATTCTGCAAATCAGTTATAAGCCAGTGAGACTGTACTTTTGGTGTTTTCTCTATACATATTCTATGCCTATGGTGCGTTGCTCTTTAAAGGGACACTATAGTCACCCAGACCACTTCAGCTCAACAAAGTAGTCTGGGTGCCAGGTCCCCCATGTTTTAACGCTTTAGATGTAAACATAGCAGTTTCAGAGAAACTGCTATGTTTACCTTGCAGGGTTAATCCAACCTCTAGTGGCTGTCTTCTTGACAGCCGCTAGAGGCGTTTCTGCAATGCTGGATGTGAAATTCGCATTCAGCGTGCAGAACGTCCATAAGAAAACATTGAGAATTGCTTTCCTATGGACTGTTTGAATGCGCGTGTGGCTCTTGCCGCGCATGCACATTCCGCTCCACTCGGGAGCCGACGTCGGAGGGGGAGGAGAGGTCACCAGTGCCGAGGGAGCCCAGCGCTGGATTAAGGTAAGTAACTGAAGGGATTTTAACCCCTTCAGCGCTGAGGGTAGGGGGCTCTTAAGGATGCTATAGTGTCAGGAAAACGAGTTTGTTTTCCTGACACTATAGTGATATTTTTATCATTGAGATTTGTGGGGAGGCCCTGGTGGTACTGGATACTGGTAACAAAGTAAAGGACGACTGTCAACATAATAGTATTGTTTTTCAAATTATGTATATTGAATTATTTTTGTTGAGAAACTCCAACTTTATATCACACACTACTGTTAGGTGACCAATTGTCTGCTGCAGTGATTGTTTTATATGAATCTGCTGCACAAGGCAAGTTAGGTTGGACAGCTGTAAAAAGGTGAATTTGTCTCAGAAAAATTATTGGACATCATTTTTAAAAAGTCATTGAGTATCATTAGATATAATAAACTTTTTTTTAAAAAATCAGAAGTGAACATTTTATGACAGTTGTCCTTTGAGGGTTTATTTACTAAACAGAATTCAAAAGTAATTTTGCTATTTAAGGTCAAAACAGCCAAACTGGAAAAAAATCTCTAAGCCAGCTTTGAGTTGAGTTCACCCATAGTGGCCTTAAATTTGACATTTACATTGAATTAACTTTGAATTCTTACTTTAGCAAACAATATTTTTAGTGTGCATAGTTACAAAATAGGAGATCAGTATATGTCTATATCCACGCGAGAGTGCGAATAGGTACATGCATGCAGCTCCCCCTGCTTTCACTTTAAAAATTGATACATCTACTTAAAATTCTTAGTAAAGTCAAACCACTCAATGTATTTAATCTTTGAAATGGTGCAAGAAGCATATCAGCATCACATTCAAAAATACAGAATGTAAAACAGGCAGATAACTGTAATTTGATCTTAAATACATTTTTCAGAAAATATTGAATCCTATTTGTTTTATAGGGCTTTCCCCGCCCTGCAAACTTTTTTTTCATTGCAAACTTTTTCTTTGAAAAAACAAACAAACAATATTTATAGTTCGATGCAATCTTGTGGATTTTTTATTTGTTTCTTTTTATTAGGGTATGGTGGGTAGGTAGGGTATTTTTTATGGGGTGGGTCTTTCGGACCCCTAGTCCTTAGAGCGGAGTTGTGACTAGGGATTGGGGGAGAGTATTATTAGCGATTGGTGGCAGGTAGGACAATAGGTCCACCCCTAGTTTTATTATTTATGGAGCCCATTGCCAGCCTTAGTTTATTAGTTCCCACATTCCTCTATGTGCAGCCCGGCAGGTAGGGGCAGGAGGAAGGATTTAACCTCCCTTATACTAATATGGGGGTCATATTGATCCCCCAAAGGATGAGTGGGGGATGAGGGAATTAGGATTGGGCTTCTATTTTTAAATGGCACAAGGAGGGAGCCGCGAGCTGGTAGCTCCCTCCTTGTAACTCGAACGAACGAATTGTGCCAACAAAATTTTGTCAAATGAGTAATTCGTTTTCGTTTTGTTGTTATTTGTATTCATTCATTTGCCTTTTAGTCGAATGGACAAATAGCCCAAGTCTACTATCAGTAGAAATGACACATGAGGGTCTCTCAAAGCCATTGAGGAACGACATGAGAGATGAGCATTGCGGGAGAATTTTCTGTGTCAATGGAAATGGATGTTTTTGTCACATTTGTCAAGTGTTGGAATAATACGTAAGACAAAGTAGGGACTTTGTCTTATGTTTTAACCCCTTAAGGACCAAACTTCTGGAATAAAAGGGAATCATGACGTGTCACACATGTCATGTGTCCTTAAGGGGTTAAAGAGAAATAGATCAGAAATTAGTAAAATAAGAAAAGATTGGGACAGAGGAAGCAATAGGAGGAAGGCAAGTTTTAGGTGACAGTCACTTTAATGGTGCTGCACTCATAAGAGTGCAACAAAAATTCACCAGCCAGGTAAAGAATCTTTATTGTAAATTCATTAAAAACGTCAGGAAACAAGAATCTGAAAAAAACAAACCAAAAAACATTGCCATCCTCTAACTTGTTTCATGCTCCTGGACTTACTCACAGATTATCTATAATTGAGCCCAGCAGGTGACATGCATAATGTGATGGCTGCCTTCTACTTTTTTTTATCTTTTTATTTTTTGTATCCTCGTGTTTCCTGGATTTATTTTGGTCGAAATTGACAAAAAAAAAAAGTTGTTTTTTTTTTCTTTTTTTCTTTTCCAACTGATGAGTTCTATTTATGTTATTTGTTGATATTTGGGCTTTCAGTGTAATGGAATGATTGGTACAATCTGTCCTAACTTTAAATACCCTAGTACTAGTTAACAGCATAGTATATAGAGTGATAGAAATTGTTTCTCTGTAATCAGCAGGGGAAACATATCACATTAAGTATTCCATTGAAGAAAGGTCTTGATTACACCCTCAAACTTTCTAGAGTAAATTTAAATGTTTTTTAAATAACTTTTTACTGACTCTTAATCTGTGGCTTGTTCTAACCACTGTAAAACCCTATTTAGTAATATTTTTTCCAACATATTACCTTGCCGTTTTTTCTTTCTGCTTTTTCCTTTTCCATTCTTGAGTTTGGATCAGTTTCATAATGTTGTTTTGAGATGAGCCCTTCATATATGGTTAAGAGTTTAGTAATTATTCTTTATTTACAGTGATTTGTCCTCCACAAGCTCTAAAGGCAAAAGAGAGCCATTATGACCACAGAAACCTTTGTGAAAGATGTGAAACCTGGACTGAAAAACCTGAATGTTTTATTTATTGTCCTCGAAACAGGTGGGTTAACACTTTCATATCTGAAAGAAAAAAGCACTCTGCAGTCAATATGTAAATGTTTGCATTGCACAAACCGTAATGTACTCAAGAAAATGTTATTTAGGTGGTACATTATTTCAGAACAGCTGACTCATATGTATGCTTCTACTCTATGCCAATTTAACTGTAGGAATTGTGGGTGAAATGTTTCCCTAATATATGTATGGTAGGCTTGTCCTTTGCTTACAGATTTTTGCAAGGCAGTTTTTCTTAGTCTTCCAATTGAGAGTATTAAATTTGCCATTTCACTGGGTACTCAACACTTTACTCAGCAAAATCCATCTGCCCTTTCTTGCTGGCAGTGTTTATTTTTTTTGTCAAACTGTTTTTATTAAGATAGTTAAAAGAGCATTATAGAATAAAAAAAATAGGAGTTACGTATATCAGATGAACTTAGGTGAGGCATGTAATAAGAATGCATTATTAAAGTCCATCGTAAGTTAGACAAAACAATCCAATTAGTAAAACTCAACAAACGCAGGCTCATCGTACCTGTCCAGCCAGAAATAACGGTATGAGCTAATCAATACAGAGGAGCAACTGGACAAGATTAATAACTGTAGAAGTGTTACGTTTTTTCACGACTGAGAACCACTGGAACCCAAGACATCACTGCAGCCGACACACCGTAAAATTAGAATAAAAGGTTGAAAACAACACATGTAAACATAAATAAGATGGCATCTACAAATATCATGCAGGGATGTAATGTCAGGCTGTACAGCAGACTATGTAGGTAGGTAAGTCCACTATCCACTGATCTGCGCCACTGGGCAGTGCATAGGACCTGCAGGGTGAGCTTTGGAGGAGATAGCTTAACCCCTTAAGGACCAGACTTCTGGAATAAAAGGGAATCATGACATGTCACATCACATGTCATGTGTCCTTAAGGGGTTAAAGGACCACTCCAGACCCGTACAGCACTTCAGCTGGCTGAAATGCTGTATGGCTATAGAGTATGCCTTTAAAAGATCCATTTATAAAAGTGCCAGTTTCATTGTGAAATTGGCACTTTTATCATTAGCAATCAAACAGCTGGGGATATTCACTTCCTTCTTCCATTAGCCCTATTGAGCTAACAGAAGTAGCAGGTGCGTTCTTCTAGGTCGCACCTGCAATCCTACTTTTCCTGTATTTTTTTTAAATGTATTTATTTATGTAACCTCCAGGCCTCCATTCCTCTTGCTTGCAACCTCCTACACTGCCCTCCTTCCTCCTGCCTGCCTTCCCCAAACCCACCCTCCTTCCTCCTGACTGCCGCTTCAAAAACTCTCTGCTCTCCCTCCTGCAGTCTGTGAGATAGAAAGCTAAATATAGATTACTATAGCTAAAGAGACAGAAAGATATAGATGAATAAAGATAGATGAAGATATATAGATTAAGATAGAAATGTAGATCTAGTTAGACAGAGATAAAAGTAGATAGGTAGGTAGGTAGATATATATAAAATCTAATAATATACAATAATTATGTATTTACTTTATTTCCCTGTAGAGGTACTTTTACAAAATAACAAAAGTTCTGTCAGCCAGCAAAGTTCAGTGAAACTGTACACTGGGTTACACACGGGTGTGTGCGCACGCGCTCCTTTAAGACTCTGAAAACACGCGAAAATACAAAGCACGAGTTGCATTGAATGCTCATTCGGTCGCCTTCAATTTAAAATAATCTTGTCCTTCAAAAATTTTGCGCAAATTGAAAAAAAATACCAAACACACTGACTCGAGGAAGTTGAAGAGACAGGGAAAATAGAAACAGAGGCTTCTCTATGAGAAGCCTCTGATTGGTTAATTCACTGTGAAGTGACAAGTCACATCCTATGAAAAAGGGGAGGGCTCAAAAAGGCTGCAGTCATAAGAACTGCAGCTTTTGTAAGCTGTTTTAGACTATACACCCAATGATAACTAAAAACGCATGCCCCCAATGATAACTAAAAATGCATGCATTTATTCATTAGGGGTATGTCTCCTAAACTGGGGGGCTTATATATTTTTTTTTTAATTTTTTTTTTTTTGGTCCTTTAACAGCAGTGAGTTAGGTTGAATTCCCCAGGCCTTTTTGTAGGCCAGCATCTTCAATCCATCTTAAATATAAACCTAATATGTATTCTAATCCCAATCTTAAAGAAACACTATCGGGTCAGGAATATAAATGTGTATTCCTGACCCTATAGTGTAAAAACACTGTTTAGGTGGCCTGCCCCCACTTTCCCCCTTAAAAAGCTCTGCTGACTCTGCCCCCGCCTCCCCTCCTTGGCTGAGATCATCTCAATCATCCGATTTCATTGTGGATTAACAACCATTTATATGTCTTATTTATTATTTTGAGAAGCGGCATTTAAAGACATCTACTGTTTTGGTAAAATAGCATCTCTAGACAGGCAACTTTAATCTTTATTTTGCTCTGTTCTAGATTATATTATATTAGATTAGATAAAGATTTCTTATGTGCCGTTGTAGTTTGTACAGTCCTGGTAAATGGTTACTCCAAGCATCATGACTTATTTTGGTGTTTTGAATTGGTTATGTTGCAAGGGACCGGTATGTACAGAGTTTCAGTATGGAACATTGTACATACTGAGATAGTTAATGTTGCTGCTGCAGGTGTAACTCCACTTTGACAGCTTTCATCAACTAGCCCAGAACATGTGTTTCCTTTTTGCTGATGTTTCTCTGCTCAGCCAATGAATGAACTGCAGTATCGGTTTACAGCTTCTTCCACTCTACAGAAGCTAGATGCAGCTCAGCAGCTATTGTTTAATGCTCAGTGCCCAGTTGGGGTATGTATGGCCCCCTAGCCACTACAGTATGATGTAGTGGTTATAATGCTTCGAGTAACACTTTAGGGAACAAATCTACATAACACATTACAATAATTTTATTTACTTTTCCATATTTGCCATGATGTTTCCAGGCCGAGTAACAAAGACTAAGGATGGACATGAAGTAAGAACTTGTAAGGTGGCTGACAAGACTGGCAGCATCAACATTTCTGTCTGGGATGATGTAGGGAACCTGATACAACCTGGAGACATCATCAGGCTTACTAAGGGGTGAGGTCCCACTTGTATAATAGCTGTCACTTTAATTTGTTACTTTTTTTTTCACAATTCTATTTATTACTTTTGTGTATACTTGTGTCTGTAGAATATGTATAAAAAAAAATCTTGTACTTATTTTGTTTGTCCACATCATTTTACATATGTGTGATGTACCTCAGTTATTTATTGGCAGGGTTTGGGGTTTTTTCATTTCCTTACTTATTATAGAGTTTTCTCAAATCTCAAAAATGTTCTCTTGGATTGACAATCCAGGTAACATCTGTTTGGTGGACATCCAACATGCCCAACTGGTGAGTAATCTACTCCCTGCTCTCTTCTGGTTACCTCTCAATGAAAATGGATTACATAACTACTCTGGGTATCTCCTGCCATCCACAGATTACATCAATACTTTTCATTTTACACACTCTTTGCATATGGTCCTATTACACTATCTGGGGTGACTCTATCTTTAAGCTAGTGTTTTATCCAAGAACGCCATTTTTTTTGTCTAAACCAACTGATTTCAGTTTTACTAGTAACCTTTTGTGAGGAACTGTATCAAATGCTTCAGCAAAATAAACGTAGAACACATCTACTGAAACACCTTGATCTATATTTCTACTAACTTCTTCATAGAATGCAATTAAGTTAGATTGACATGACCTGTCTTTCATAATGCCATGTTGATTCCTGCTAATTATATTTTTGTTCAAAATGAATTCTTGAATGTTATCCCTTAACAGCCCTTCAAAGAATTTCCAAAAAAAGATGTTGAGATCACAGATCTATAGTCTCTGTTTTTTGAACCATTTCTACATATATGCAGCACATCTGCTTTTCTCGAATCCTCTGGTACAATTACTGAAAGAAAAGAAACCAGAAAAAAATGGTGTTATGGATATTTGTTCACTAAACTCCCTAAGCACACATGGGTAAATACCATCTAGTCCTGGGGCTCTGTTTAGATTAAGTTTATTTAATTTCTGAAGTACTTTATCCTTTGTTTACCAATTGCCTGTTTGTGGCAAGGTTTTTGTAACGGTTATCTGCAAGTCTACAGCCATAGATTCTTCTTCACTATACAATAATAAAAATAAATGATTTATTTAGAATGTCTGTTTTGTCCTGATCTTCCTTGATTAACTCACTCATCTCACTTTTTAATGGACCAACACTTTCACTCTTAACCTTTTTGGCATCAACATACATTAAAAAAACTTTTTTTAGGGTTGGTCTTGTTCTCTTTCGCTAAATTTAAAAATTATAAGTTCATAGCCAATCTATTCACCATTTTGGAAGTACTTTTGACAAGCTTATATTTGTTATAAGATCAATTCACCCCTTATGGTTTAAATGTTTTAAATGCTCTTGTACTATCTTTTTATAATATGACTGACAGTTTAAATTTAGGCTTATTTGCAAAGTACATATCCTCCTACGATGGATAGTAGAACTGACGGAGCTTTTTATACAGTGTGCATCACTCTGAGCTTCCCCTGTTCCTCCCAAGGCATTTTCTGTGTGAGATGACAAGTGGGCAAATGGGAAAATAATCATTCCACTTTCTCTCCAGCTTCATACACAGACACCTGAAGAGCTGGAAAAGCACTGTGTTGTACAACCTCTATAACTGTTCCTGCAGCTCTGCTAGAAAGCACAGGGGGCTGAATGGACTTAAGATAACACTAGCCAAGGCTCCTGTTAATAATCTCCACTCTCCAGCTACTTGAGCTCCAAAATATGCATTACAAGTGCTGTAAATAGACGCCCCTTATAGGACAGGTGCCTACTCTGTCTAATGAGAAATATGGCCCTGGAAGTCATACAGCCCTTATGTACTCCCAGGAGTGGGGAAAAAAGGATTCCCACCAGACACTATCACAGTTACTGCCTTGTGAGTGGGAAACCGGGGCAGAGGGCCTTAAAGTTCCTTAACTCTTTACCTATTCTCAAAACATGCTGCTATCTAATCCCCTGGTTTAACCCCACTCTGGATGGCCTTAGGTATCAGCTGTAGCCATATTTGTTTTATAAACAACACTGAGTGCACTGAAAAGTCCATGGCATACTCAGGGCAGAATTTGAACTTATTGACTAGCATGTAAGTGGACATTTTTAATCTTTGTAATAGCATTTAGTCTTTAGAAAATAAAAACACATAGGTGTACTGTATTTGAGATGTGCATATTCAGATCTGTATTTTGTTCTTTCTGTAGGTATGCTTCTGTATTCAAGGGCTGCTTGACTCTATACACAGGGCGAGGAGGTGACCTGCAGAAGATTGGAGAGTAAGGTCTTGAAGTTATGCTACAAGTTTAAGCTAAAATATATGTAGTTGCAAATTCTAGACTAGTCCTAGAACCTATTAGAAATGCGCTTTCACCCCAAGCACAGAAATCAATAGTTTCAATAATTTTTAGATATTTGTAATGATACCTGTTTTTTTTTTGTTTTTTTTTATCTTTATTTCTTATAGTAGTTTTTCCATCTTGGGAAATTGTTTGTTCGATATGGTTAGGGGTCAAAATATTTTCCTCCTAAAAATAATGGTAATATATTTTTATTGTTCATCAGCATGTTGAGTTACATCCATCTGCTTTGCATTCTCATTCCTGGGCTACCATACGGTCTCAAAGGCAATGTAACCAATCTAGCGAATTTCAATGTGAAAAAACTGAAAAATGTAACCTGCCATATTTGACCCTGTAACTTCCGAAAACACCATAAAACCTGTACATAGGGGGTACTGTTTTACACGTGAGACATCATCGAATACAAGTATGTGTATTTTATTGCAGTAAAGTCAAACAGTATTATGACATTCACAGTTAAAATGTCAAGTAGAACTAAACATTTTTTTTTTTTAAATTCTTATTTACGGGGGCGGAGTCCGGGCAGCACATTGCATGAGCTCCAGACTTAAATCACACAATCTGCCCGATATCGGGCACCCAGCCGGCCGCCGACACCCTACAAAGCTACGCACAGCTATACACGATCCCGGGAGAAGTTCCTGCCACCTTGCGGACTTACCTACTCGACTCTCCCGCGGAGACCACACTGCGGCCTACCACAGCTGCCGGGCGGGTGAAACGGCCGATCACCCGCCCCACGTGAAGTCCATCACTCACCTCATTACCTCCCGCCCCTGGACCGGGGGGGATATCCCGGTCTCCACTGAAGGACTCTCGCTCTACAGCAACAAGCAACTGGCCCATTAGGAACCCACACGGCGCACACCACATGGCCACTGCCTCAGTGACTCAGCAATCATTGTCAGGCCTGACAACACAGGACTGGCTCACCGCATTCAATCGGAGATTTGACGACATCTGTCAGAAATTCTGGAGCCGGATCCAAGACCGAGCTCAGAGGCAACCCTCCCACACAGAACAACGGTCCCAGAACAAAATCGTTGAAGCATACCCCTCACCCAAGCAGGAGACTGTAAAGGAGAGCGGCACACACGTACATACACCTCCTGCGGTGCGGATGGAGGATGCTGGGGCCTGCCACGCCTGCTCTTCTTCCGAGCCGGGGGCTCAAACGGAGGTAACCCCCCACCGCCATCCATATACCCAGAGGGCCATCCCATACCCGGAGAACCTATGGGCCCATGATCCCACGGAAAGGATCAATGGACACCAGGCACGGCCCCCCAAAAAGGCTTTGGGCCGAGGACATGGAAGATGGAGACCCCACACACCGAGATCTAGCCGATAGGAGAAAGCACAAGACCCACACAGACCCGGTATGCAGACGGGAGTGGGAAACACAAAAGCGCCCTACCGAACATGGCGTGGACTACCACAAAGCCTAAGGGGACTGCCACACACAGGGATCGGCTGGCAGCCAGGCTTCTCCTAGAGGATGTTAAGTTGAGCAACGGAACTTAAGTGACATTTTCAATCATCACCTGAGTTGCTTATTGTTAATTATGTTTTAGTTAGGCCTGTTGCCCATTTATATTATTTTGCGCACCCCTATGATCTTTAGCCTGACATATGCCTGACCGGGCTTTCAGAAGACACTTATAGCATGCTTAAACTAATAACACACAAAGAATGAAATGTTGCCATGTTTTTATTGAACACACCATGTAAACATTCACAGTGCAGGTGGAAAAAGTATGTGAACCCTTGGATTTAATAACTGGTTGAACCTCCTATGGCAGCAATAACGTCAACCAAACGTTTCCTGTAGTTGCAGATCAGACATGCACAACGGTCAGGAGTAATTCTTGACCATTCCTCTTTACAGAACTGTTTCAGTTCAGCAATATTCTTGGGATGTCTGGTGTGACATCTGGGATGTCGGGTTGAGGTCAGGACTCTGACTGGGCCACTTCAGAAGCTGTTTAAGCCATTCTGTTGTTGATTTACTTCTATGCTTTGGGTCATTGTCCTGTTGCAACACCCATCTTCTGTTGAGCTTCAGCTGGTAGACAGATGGCCTTAAGTTCTCCTGCAAAATGTCTTGATAAACTTGGGAATTCATTTTTGCTGAACTTTCTCCATTTATAGACCATTTGTCTTACCGTGGACTGATGAACATCAAGGCTTTTGGAGATACTTTTATAACCCTTTCCAGCTTTATGCAAGTCAACAATTCTTAATCGTAGGTCTTCTGAGAGCTCTTTTGTGCGAGGCATCATCAGGCAATGCTTCTTGTGAAAAGCAAACCCAGAACTGGTGTGTGTTTTTTTATAGGGCAGGGCAGCTGTAACCAACACCTCCAATCTCATCTCATTGATTGGACTCCAGTTGGCTGACATCTCACTCCAATTAGCTCTTGGAGATGTCATTAGTCTAGGGGTTCACATACTTTTTCCACCTGCACTGTGAATGTTTACATGGTGTGTTAAATAAAAACATTGCAACATTTCATTCTTTGTGTGTTATTAGTTTAAGCAGACTGTGAATGTCTTTTGTTGTGACTTAGATGATGATCAGGTCACATTTTATGACCAATTTGTGCAGAAATCCATATCATTCCAAAGGGTTCACATACTTTTTCTTGCAACTGTATAATAAGTGTGGGTGCAAAGACATATAGCCCAAATTCAAGTTTTTGTTTACATTTTGATCACAACATGTACATTTGGCTCAGGCATTAAGGGGTTAATGAAGTTGTTCTGGTGAGTATATTCATTATATGCAGGCCTTTCCATGCAAACACTGTCTCTTCAGAGAAAAGGCAGTGTTTACATCCCTCTAGGGACACCTCCATGTGGCCACTCCTCAGATGGCCACTGGAATTGTTTCCTAGGGCAGTGCTGCACAGTAGCCTACTGCCGTTCAGCATTCCCACGTTCCCATAGGGAAAGCATTGGACTGGCTAAAAATGGTCAATTCTGATCATGTCACCAAGGAGGCGGATCGGGGACAGGGCCAGCGCCGGCGGACCTGCGCGGCGCTGGGAATAAGGTGAGTTTTAATATCTTTTAAGGTGCCTATAGGGGGGCAAGCCAGGTAAATAGTGGATTAAACACTATAGGGTCCTGAATATATGTTTGTGTTTCTGACCCCATAGTGTTCCTTTAAACAAAAAGGAAACAGGCGCAAAGGCATCAAATCTTAAATTAAGAAAAAATATACCATGACCATTTTTCTTTAAGGTTGTATTTATTGTGATACACACAATTTTGCTTTGTTTAAAAGAAATATATTCCATCTGTACAGTAGGAAATGGATATATTTGATGAAGACTTTTTTTTTTTAAGTAGGCCCCTCCCCCACCTTTCAGTCAATTCTTAGGCATAGAGTCAACATAGACCTCAGTGCTGAATAACCGATAGGTATATCACATACAATCATGGGAAAAGGAATGTACACCCTCTTTGAATACTATTAGCAGGTCTTAAAATGAGGTAAATACAAGCTCGGATGAACACCATGATTTATTTAATAAAAATAAAGCCAAAATGGAGTTGCTATGATTCAATTGCTTGTAAAGCCACCTGTAGCAGCAATAACTTGATGTAATCATTTTCTTTATGACTTTATCAGTCTCTCACATCGTTGTGGAGGAATTTTGACCCACTCTTCTTTACAATGTTGCTTCAGTTCATTGAGGTTTGCTAGTATTGGTTTATGCACAGCTCTCTTGAGGCCTCTTAAGTCTTGTGGCTTGTTCAGATGCAACTTTGCAAACCTAAGCCGTGCTGCCATGTTCTATTTAGAGAGAGGATGCTTTCTCTTGGCAACACTTCAAAATAGACCATACTTGTTCAGTCTTTTTCTAGTTGTACTGTCGAACATTAAAGGAACACTATAGGGTCAGGAACACCATCTGAGGAGTGGCCACTTGGAGGTGTCCTTAGGGGCAATATAAACACTGCCTTTTCTCTGAAAAGGAAGTGTTTGCATGAAAATACCTGAAGGCAATGATCTTACTCACCCGAACAACTACATTAAGCCATTAAGCTGTAGTTGTTCTGGTGACTATAGTGTCCCTTTAACTTGCTATTTGAGGCCTGCAGAGTCGGAGATGTAACTCTTGTGTGTTTTGCAATTTCTCTGAGCATTTCATGGTCTATTCTTGTGGTGAATTTAATGAGAAGTCTACTCCTGGGAAGATTGGAACTCAACTTGAATGTTGTCCACTTTTGAATAATCTTTCTCAGTGTAGAATAATGGACTTTACATTTTTGGAAATGACCTTATAAGCCTTCCCAGTTTGATGGGCAGCAACAATTGCTTCTCGAATATCAATGCTAATGCCTTTCTTCCTAGGCATTGTGTTAACAAACATCTAAAGGCACCAGTCTAGCAAACGGCTAAAACGTTGGCTTTTATAGAGGTGGTCACACTTGCTGATGATTATTTTATCAACTGCATTTGATTAGCAGCACCTGTCTGCAACATAGCCTCTTAATATCTATGGAAGCAGTAAGGGCGTACTTAATTTTTCGCACATGGCTTCTCCATTTTGACTTTATTTTTGTTTAATCATGGGACCGTGTAATATGTCATGTCTTGTTATTATTATTATTATTATTATTATTATTGGTATTTTTGTGCTGTTATTTACCTAATTTTAAAACTTGCTAAGGAATAGATGATTGTTATTATGTTCTGATATGTAAAATCTTAGAATTCAAAGAGGGTGTTCTTTCTTTTTCCCATGACTATAGGTGATCCGATTCCTCCTGCTTGTTAGCAAAGCAACCAGAGAACATGTGATATGATCTGGTTATGGCAGGGGGTGTAATAACACGAGTGAATGATGTCTTTTCATACTGATGCCAGAGTGCTGGAAATGAAGCCAGCATGTTTACACAATGAAGAAAGATCACTCTACTTTTATAAAATGTTTCACAGAGTTAGTAGAGCATAGGAGAGCAGAAGGTGGTTGTTATAATAGTGTAACAGTCTGTCCCTCCTCATGGTTTGGGGGTTACGTTAAAAATAACTTGTCATGAACGGTTCAGTTAAAGGCACATACTTGTGTGCAAAATAATCCTCTGCTCTTGGTACACTTAACCATGAATCAATGTTAATTAAAAAAATATAAACACTGTTTTGACTCCAGGTTCTGCATGGTGTATTCTGAGATGCCCAACTTTAGTGAACCAAACCCTGACTATGTGGCCCAGCAATCTCAAAGCAAACAGGTGCGTGGGATGTGTTTTAATATGTGAGATGGGCAGTAGTGCAATTTCTATGGTTTACGATGTGTTTTGTGGTTTCAGGTCCAGGCAGAGAATGTGACGGGAACAGCAAATCACAGCTCATCCAGCAGCCCAGCTCCACCAGGTAAAATATAAAAAGAACTAATGCACTTTCTATCTCACATTTTGTGTGAACTTTGGTTTGTGCAAGCAGACTTGGAGTCTGATATATATTGGTGCATCAGTATGCTGAAGTATCTGTGTATGGGGAAATAGAATAAAAGACAAATTGTTCTACTTTACTTTAACATAACCATCAAATGCATTTCTTTACTTGAAAATAATATGTATATAGTGCAGATGAATAAATCCAGTTTAGATAATATAATCAACACTACCCCAAGGCAATGTTCCTTACAAGGAGAGAGCAGTTTGTAGTGCCACTCAACACTATAGCACTTCGGGAGAATCAGATCCATAGTGTGCATTGGATCCCAACTCCCATTCCCAAGGAAGGATAATCGGTAGTTAGTTTACGCAGGTTAATCTATTTGTGGCACATATGCAGAGAATGTTCCAATAAAACAGGGCAATATTAAAAGTACAAATCTTGGAATTCCACTATGTCAGTAGAATTGCCGGGTACTAGTAGCAATATTTCAGATTGCCACTATATATCCCACTTGCTTCCTGGTTCATACTGGTCCGGCATGCTGGGGGATGAAGAGATTTTTAGATTGTAAGCTCACTGGCCATCTAGCCAAGCACTTTGTATAAAAGAGCTCCAATGTCTAGATATCAGCTTACGGGCAGGGCTCTCTCTACCTCTTGTATTTGTCTGTGTATATTGTACGTTTCTCCACTAATTGTACATCGCTGCGGAATCCGTAGTCACCAAGAAAACAATTGGTAACACACTACGCCAGAAAGGACTGAAATCCTGCAGCGCCCGCAAGGTCCCCCTGCTCAAGAAAGCACATGTACAGGCCCATCTGAAGGTTGGCAGTGAACATCTGAATGCTTCAAAGGAGAACTGGGTGAACATGTTGTGGTCAGATGAGACCAAAATTGAGCTCTTTGGCATCAACTTAACTTGCCGTGTTTGGAGGAGGAGGAATGCTGCCCATGACCCCAAGAACACCATCCCTACCGTCAAACATGGAGGTGGAACATTATGCTTGAGGGGTGTTTTTATGGGGACAGGACAACTGCACCACATCAAAGAGACGATGGACGGGGTCATGTACCGTCAAATCTTGGGTGAGAACCTCCTTCCCTCAGCCAGGGCATTGAAAATGGGTAGTGGATGGACATTCCAGCATGACAATGACCCAAAACACACAGCCAAGGTAACAAAGGAGTGGCTCAAGAAGAAGCGCATTAAGGTCCTGGAGTGGCCTAGCCAGTCTCCAGATTTTAATCCCATCGACAAACTGTGGAGGGAGCTGAAGGTTCGAGTTGCCAAACGTCAGCCTCTAAACCTTTATGACTTGGAGAGGATCTGCAAAAAGGAGTGGGAAAAAAACCCTCCGAAGATGTGTGCAAACCTGGTGGCCAACTACAAGAAATGTCTGACCTCTGTGATTGCCAACAAGGGTTTTACCACCAAGTACTAAGTCGAAGGGGTCAAATACTTATTTCACTCATTGACATGCAAATCAATGTAAAACCTTTTTGACATGCATTTTTCTGAATATTTTTTGTGTTATTTTGTCTCACTGTTAAAATACATCTACCATTTAAATTATAGACTGATAATTTCTTTGTCAGTGGGCAAACGTTCAAAATCAGCAGGGGATCAAATACTTTTTTTCCCTCACTGTACATACTGGGTGTATGTAAAATTTTCAGTGAGTGATATTACTCCCAAAGATTCAATTACAATTATTTATGTAGTGCCAACATATTCTGTACAATATGTAAACTTACACAAGCAATCCTGAAGAAACAGGTTTGGCATACAGTAGGTAAAGCGGCCTTACCCAAACAAACTTACAATGTAATAGTTTAGGAAATTCCTTGGAAAGAGGAAAGTTTTACCATTAACATGGGTGTTTTAACTCTGTATGCGATCAGGCTAAATTACTGGTCAAAATGTTTCTTTTATAATTCTTTATTTTTGTTGTGCACATATAACAATACAAGTTTGCCTTGCCACTACAGCATAAACAAGAATAATATGACACAGTAAACATCAGTGTGGTATTTTAAGAATCCGCACAATTGTTATAGTAATAGTTAACAATCAAGCTAGGCAAACATGCAGTTGTGCGACTGAAAAGAAAGGTATAGTTAAGACTTCAGACATGTTTAGAGTATTCATAAACGTAGATTAGCGTTTGAGATAACTTGTGTGTATGATTAAATGATCCACAATGTGGTGAAAGGGCAAACAGACCAGGTGACTCCCAACTAGCGGACGTCCCTCCCCACATGACCCCATAGGAAAATTACAACAGACCAGAGCAAAACGGTATAAAGCCTACTGTGTCAACTTAAAATAAATTGATTCATGAGGGGTGAAGTCAGCACCCAACGGAGACAGACGTGTGTGCCTCAAGCTCCTCGTGATTTGCCCAGCTAATACCTTTCCTAACGAGACACCACTCTCTCCTGGGCCATGCAGTGACCGATCCCCCACCTGCAAACCATGGGGAAGAAAAATACAAAAAAAATCGGCCAGACCCTGGTTCCGGGACTCGCAATATAGGAGCACTGCTCTGCCAAAAACAAAGGCCCACTCTTTCCAAGATGGCTTCTGATCTGACTTGCTCGTCTGAGTCCTCAGAGGATTACAGTCTGGAAGAGGACCTGCTAGCACCATCGAGAAAACAGGTCAGACCACCCCAGCCTCTCACCCCAGGGATGAAGCCCCATCCACCAAAGCTAACATCAAAGCCCTTTCAAAGTACATACAGACGATGTTCCAAGCAGATATTGCAGTGATCAGGGAGGAGGTGACCACCCTCAAAGGCCGCATGGCCGCCATGAAGGCAGACACTGGGGCCACCAAAGTGGCTCAAGCGGCCACATATTCTGTCTTCCTTACGATGCAGAAAAATCAAGCTGTGTTGACAGTCTGAGTAACCGCTATGATGGAGAGCTCCCTCACTATCTCTGCTATCTTCTTTTTTTCAGATCCTTAGAGAGTTCTTTGCCATGAGGTGCCATGTAGACCAGAATGAGAGAGTGTGAGAGCAATAACACCAAATTAACACACCTGCTCCCCATTCACACCTGAGACCTTGTAACACTGAGTCACATGACACCGTGGAGGGAAAATGGCTAATTGGGCCCAATTTGGACATTTCCACTTGGGGGGGTACTCACTTTTGCTGCCAACGGTTTAGATTAATGGCTGTGTGTTGTTATTTTAAGGGGACTGCAAATTTACACTGTTCTACAGGCTGTACACTTACTACTTTACGTTTAAATTTCTTCAGCGTTCACATGAAACGATCTAATAAAATATTTACCAAAAATGATGATTGGATCAGACGTGCTTCTTCTGAGCACCTGCATCTGAGCCTGAAATATCGGTGCTAACTGCGTGCCACAAGCAGACACTGACCCAAATCAGTGACCAAACGACTCACCAGCCGACGGTGTACACGGAGATGCAGCAAACGACCCAACACGGCATCACAGTAACCCGATCGAGGCCTGATGCCTATCCGAGCTTGAGCTAGGGTGAGACGACCGCTCTCCCAGTTCTCCGAATGGCAACCTGCTATCCCCCCTTCCCCTCTGGACCGGTGGAGGTTATCCCGGTCTCCACGGGCGACCACAACTGGCTACAGCAAGCCCCAAACACCTGCCATGTTGTGGAGCACTGACGGGGCGACTCACCCAAAGATGGCCGACACCAGGCAGCTGCAAGCACAACTTGCGGGCAAGACATCGCAGAGCATAAATGAACACATACCACAGTGCCTGAATAAAATACTCAACAGCCCCTGGGACAAGCCAGCTGACTACCCTGATAATCTCAATGCACGAGCAATGAAATGCAAGGTGGGAAAAGAGTGGGTCCCCTGTAGGCATTCCTAACCAAGCAAGCACACAGTTCTACACTTCAGGCCCATTTGGGCTGAAGACCATCGGGGATACAATCCTGGAGCATCAGCCACCGGAGCGGAGGATTCAACGCCACAGATGGCGACTCTCCATCGGGATCCATGGCAGTCCCCAGCAAGGTAGGAACTTGGCTTCCTACGCCCAACTTCATGGTCCGCAGATGCAGGCCTTCACGATGGACCAAGGCTTTGGGGAGGACGCACTCTAACCCTGCCTCTTGCTGACATGTTACCCCTTAAGCCTGCTACCAAGCCGGGGTATCGGCTGAGCCAGAACTATATACCCATGATATGCTGGACTACCCTCAGGTTCCTATCATACAGGCCTGCACACACAGCTTTAAACATGACCTAGCCCACAGTGAGACCTTTAGACATGACACAAGGCAGACATGTGCCACAGAATACAACTGACGCCACCATGCACCGGCTCTGATAGATACACGCACACTCGCAACACCTGACACCATACCTGTCTTAGGGAGCAAATGCCGATAAGAACCACTTATTGACAACACTCCGACCGGCAGCCTGTGATTACCCAAGCTTAGAACCCACACATAAAGATTAAGCAATTATAATGTAAGCCTGCATTTCTAGCTTGCAACACTGAATATATCGTTGTACCTGCTACTGTTATCCTACTACTATACCTAAAAAAAATGCACGTTTCTCAAATGCTCCTATTGTTATGCATGATAAAACGCTAAAGGACTGCTGTTGGGGCACCTCAAGCCTGTATGTTGATACCAGTATGCACAACAACAACAAAAACTGATTCATAGGGAGATAAGGAATAAAGAAACAAAGTCCAGCAGAATATAAAATAAAATCTAGCAGCTAGGCTAAACATGAGGGGAAATAAGGCAATGCTTGGACGTCATTCAGCCGATACCGGCAACAGGTAGGTTATAGTCCCACAAGGTGGAGTAGTGCTGCCAGCCCAGTAGTGTGAGCGCTGTTGATGTGGTGAAAGGTAAGCTTTGCAGCCTCCCTGGCTCCCTCCATGCCTCCCATACCTCCGCTGTGCACGTGGCAATCCTAGGGCTTATCTCCCTCCGCTCTGGAGTAGGCTTGTTTGCAGTCTGCCTCGAGTTGTGCTTTTGCGGTCTTTGCCTCTTGGTGCACACCCTCTGAGAAACTTTGACCGCAAGCTTGGCCCGAAGAGATAGAAACAGCTGCCCGGGTGAGTGAGAGGGGATTGTGGTGCTGGCTGTAATCGTTGCTTGTGTGTGTCCCAGCTCCTCTAGTCTCTCCCAGTTGGTAAAGAACATGTTGCCGCCAACCGTGCCTCAAATTGGGCGCAAAATTGCGGAAATATCGCTTCCACAGGATGTGACTAGAGTGGTCTTCTTGTTATGAGCTGCACTGCGGTGAGCTTTATGGCCTAGGGAGAGTTGTCTCTGCCATATTGTGTGGAGCAGTTTTCTCAGAATATTGGATCATCACTGCTTTCCCAGTGTGGTCCGGGATAACCCCTGCCGGACCATGGGGGGGGGAGGAAGATAGGAGTGAGGTGAGACCAGATAGCTGTAGAGCGGGAGGAGCGGCCGCCTCTCCCCAGCCCAAACTCTTGTAGGCCGCTTATGCACACCTCCGACTCAGAACTACCAAACCGGACAAGAGTGGGCTTACCAGGTTCATTTAAGCGGCCTCTGTTACTTTCCGCCCCCTCTAATGGTCGGATTTTATTGTAACCTATGGATATCCTCAGTTGTGTATGATTACTATCAGATCCCCTGCTTTCTGCAGGAAGTGGCTTAATCAAGGTAAATTCACTTTATCCCTTGAGATTATAACTCATTTAACTGGTGAGATGCAGCATCAAGAAAAGAGTTGTTAGTATGAAATGTATTTATCTTGGATTTTCTACTAATGAAAATTTAATCTTTAAATGGAATTCCAGGACTTTTTTGGATCAAATGTCTCCCCCCCCCCTCTATTTTGGCATGGTTTTATAAGGGTTAAATTGTTAACTACTTAGACAATTAAGTTACACCTACTTTTGATTGATTTCTTATTTCACATTCCTGATATATCAGATTCAAGTCAAGTGAAAGGCCATTATGAAGTAAGCCTCTGAGCATTCAGACAACAGCTTGCAAACCCTTCTGGGGATTTTAAGTTCCATCTAAGTTGGCCTATTGATAATATTGGTAGTTCCTCCCGTGAAGGAAATAATTGTAATTCTTTTTTTTAAATTTTTTTTATTTTAATAGCTTTTTATTCAGAAGATTTGTTTTAATATTACAAGACAATTCAAAAGAATACATACACACAATCATACAAAATACATCCAGTGAACATAAATAAGTCATATTATGTAGAAAATAATAAGTTCGTTAGAGTATAGCAGTCCAACATTCTTAATGGAAAAAAAAAAAACAGACCAGGAAGTCATTAATATAACATAGACAGGAGTCTGTGAAAGTGTAATAGGAAGTATCTCCCTGAGAATAAGCACACATTTAGAAATTTGTTGGCCATGGGGTGAATTCTACTGACCAATTAGAATTGCATCATCCACACCCCCAGTTCATAAAGGGTTTATGAATTACCATAGAGTAGAGAACAGTTTTTAGCCAAACTGTATACCAGTCTCTTTTTTTAGAGATCACTGACCGACTTTTGATAATATAATTTTCCATTGTTAATTGGAATTTAACTTGATTTATTAGGGAAATCTTCTGAAAGGGCTCAGAAGATTTCCACTGTCTCGCTATGATGATTTTAGCTGCAATAAAGCAATGAATAGCTAAACAAATGTGTTTGCTTGATTTAAAAGGCCAGTTCAGATGAAGGAGGGCCGAGGCTGGATTTCTATTTGTATCCTTAAATGATGCCTCATTCAAAGATATTTCAGATATGATGTTAAACGTCCAGGCCCATAGTGGCTTGAGTGCTGGACAAAACCACCATATATGGGTATATGTACCTGAATAGGTGCCACATCTCCAGCAAGTAGGGTCTTGAGAAGTGTACATTTTAGCCAATCTTGTTGGAGTATAATACCATCTATATAGTAACTTAAAGTGGCACTCAGTCAGGTTTAAGCCATGGACAATTTTATTTACAAGAATTAAAGAAGAAAACCAGTCATTTGGTGAAATCATTAAGTTAAGTTCTTTTTCCCATAGTTTAACCGGTTTATAGGGAAAGGTATCTAAACCTTTAAAAAGCGAGTTAGCAACCGAAATAATCTTGGGTACAGTTTGGAAAGAAATTATAGTTTGCAGCTCTTTAGCCCACGGAGAAGAAGATTGGACAACATGTTTCTGAATATAATGTTTGATACGGAGGTAAGTAAATAATTAATTATTTAGATGGTATATGGAGACTATCCGCAATCTGTTGAAAGGGTAGAATATTATCACCCTGCATAATGTCCGATAGAATTATTGTATCTTTGTTAGGCCAGTGTCTCAGTGATAAATCCTCTATATTACTTTCTAGTATATTTAATTTGCATGTTCTAGGGATTAAATTAGTTAAGCCCAAAATGTTCCTAATTTCAGCCCATGTTTCCAAAGACTGGGCCAGCGACATCAAGCAATTGGGCAAGTCCCTCGGGAACTTCCCAGGATCTGACCAAATATATGAATAGAGACTAGAAGCATGTAAAGCTTCCTATTCCATATTATACCAAGGTTCAGAAAATGTTTTTGGTTCTTGTAAAGTGTATATATGTCGTATAGTATTTGCATAATAAAGATTAGTAATGCTTGGAAAGTTTAGCCCTCCCTGTGACAGTTTTTTTAGAGATATTTTTTTTGACTTATTCTAGGTTTTTTATTTTTCCAAATTAATTTATTGATGTTGGATTGGATCATTAATAGCCAAGTCTTAGGGATTTTAAGAGAACAGATACAGCCATTTTGGTAGAATATAAGAATTAATAATATTAACCCCTTAAGGACAGACGACAGATATATTCCGTCATGATTCCCTTTTATTCCAGAAGTTGTGCCATTAAGGGGTTAATTCAACCTGTCCATAGGGTTTCTAAGTTTTTAAATTTTTGTAAGTTTTGATTCATATCTTTCATTAAAAGCATAACGTTCCTCTCCATTATGTGGGAGGCGTTAGCGGAGAAACTTTTAATCTTTTTCAGTTTTTATAAGCTGCTGTTCCTGATATACATGTTTTCAGTAGAGTATGGTATTCTAATATTCAGAAACAAATATT
Organism: Pelobates fuscus; assembly: GCF_036172605.1. NCBI lineage: Eukaryota > Metazoa > Chordata > Amphibia > Anura > Pelobatidae > Pelobates > Pelobates fuscus. Next base: position 387,667,124 of record NC_086317.1, on the reverse strand, counting down.
ACAGAAAAGATAGAGGGGAATAAGATAGAGTAGCTCTAAACTGGAAAAATGAATTCACCAAAACCTTTAGAACATAAATAAAACACACCATAAAATATAGTATCCAGAGTAGTAATAGAGTATCCAGTAGCTAACACAAATGCGAAAAAAAAAAAAAGAAATACAAATAATTTGTCACTTAAAAAGTCCAGAATAATATAAAAGTCCTTGGTGGAATATCTATAGCATAAGCAACCCTAACCCTGCTTGCGAAAACAACACAGGGCTGATGGTACCAATGACAGATAGTATACTTTTATGTATATATAAAAGATAATTATAATTGGTAGCAAAGCATATCAATATGAGGAACTGTTTGCTCAATATTAAGCTGAAGCAGTGTCAGGACGAGTCCTCTGTACGTTGCTCCGCCATTTTTGGCGCCATGCGCGGGAGGCCTCCCTGCATGTAATCCCCAATATTTCGGGACCCAGCTTTATTCTTCTTGGCCTGTTTTCCCATCGCGTTATGGGGGTGAGGGGTTGGTTTACCTTCGGCGTAGCACCCAGTTTGCTGTATTTAGTTCGCTTGGCTATACGGAGCCTCAGCTCTGTACGTCTGCTCGGCTTGCTGGTCGGCTCTGCCCCCCCCCCCCCCTTATTTAGTATTTTTGTCGTACATAGTGGTACACAGAAACTTGCTAAGCAATAACAGCCTTTGCAAGTGCAACTTAAGACTTGAAATAACAATCATGTGGCTTCAATACAACTGCACAATTTTTACAGAATATGGAAATATGAGAAAAACCATGCTGCTACAGGGACTTCAAACAAGTAGATCAGGCATGTTAGTACTTAACAAGAAAAGTACACTCCGACTTGGAGATTATGTAGCACTTTGTGCCCTGTGCTAGTATGAGCAAATTAACATGCAAGTAAAGGTGCATCTGGCCCCTGCTTTTTTGGCAAGCAGAGTATCACTGGCAGGTGACTCAGTGACACCATAATGTAGCCGCAAAGAATCATCCAATTCCCTCCCTGGGACAGAGGCTCAAAGAAGTCCCTTAGTTATGGGGGATGTAAGGAGAGCTGGTCAATAGGACCCAGTGCACCACAACACTCCAGCCCCATGCTGAAATCAGAACCAGCACTCAATGTCCACTGACCCAACCTACAGAGACTAAGGCAGAGTCCCGCGACTGCCCCTGTGAGGCCCCATTCATGGGTGTGTGGACAGTGCTTCGAGTGTGTGAACAGTGTGTTGATGGTATAACTGTGGTGGCTCAGGTTGAGGAATTGGGGATATTTGACATTAGGTAATTTTACATATGGAATATAACAGACAAGAGGTGAAGAAGATCTTGCTCAAACAAGCTTACAGTCTATGACAGTGATGGCTAACATTGACACCATAAATTCTTTCTGGACTACATTTCCCATAATGCTCAGCTAGCTTTTAGACTCTAAAGCTAGCTGAGCATCATGGGAAATTAAGTCCAGAAACAATTTATGGTGTCAAGGTTAGCCATCACTGGTCTATGAGGAATGGGTAAAGACACACAAGAGAAATAACAGCATGTCAGAGGGGGTAGGGAGTGATGGATAAGATGCCTGTGTCGAAATATTGTGGTAAAAGGGGAAAAATTTAACTGTGACAGGAGGGAAAGAGAGCTGGGCTAAGGAGGAGTGGGTACTGATGAGGGCAGTGAAATGAGAGAAGCATCACCCAGGTAGATGGTATGTTTTCCTTAAAAGATGTGTTTTCAGTGATGTCTTAATGGACTGGAGGCTAGGGGAGAGTCTGATGACACGGGTTGGTGCATTCCAAAAGAATGAAGCAGCCCTTGAAAAATCTTGCAGATGAGAGTTGGCAATTCGGGAACGAGCAAATGTCCGGAGAAGGTCATTTGCAAAGGGAACGATAAAGGTTATGTTTGAGTAAAGTCTAGTGAGGATTGTATTTAGTGAGGGCTTTGTAAGTTAGTGTTCAGAGTTTAACCCCTTAAGGACCAAACTTCTGGAATAAAAGGGAATCATGACATGTCACACATGTCATGTGTCCTTAAGGGGTTAAATTGGAAGTTTAAGGGTACAGGAAGCCAATGTAATGATTGACAAAGAGGTGAAGTGTGGGAGTAGTGGTTAGTCAGGAACAGCCTTGTGGCAGTATTTATTAGAGACTAAAGCGGAGAAATGCAGGTATTTGGAAGACCAGTGAGTTGCATTAGTCAAGTGGGGAAATAATGAGTGCATGAACATGTGCCTTAGTTGTATCTTGAGTTAGAAAATGGCAACAGACTGGGTGTGAGGAGACAATGTAAGACCCGAGTCAAAAGTAACAAAAAGTAAGAACCTGACACAAATGAACACTGGACTGCACACTCTTGAGAGAGCTTACAATAGCGCGTGAGGAATTATCAGAGGTCCTGCAACAATCATGCTCCAGAGCTCTTCAACACACAAAATAATTTTTCCTCACGGAAGGAGATAAATGCGGCAAGTTGCTTGCAAGAATGATAAATAAAAAACGCTACACAATGTACATCGCGCGAATGCCTAGGGTCAACTCTGCCATATGCCAGACCAGATAGCCACAGCAGTGAAACAATTTTATATGGACCTATACGCGCTTCCCTCACACACCTCCCGGGGGAACCGCAGACAAATACAGCGCGCATCAGCTCCTATTTCACTAAATACGCAAGAACCAAGATTCCCACGGACGCGAATGAGGCACCTCTGACGGAGGGGAAACTGGCCTTCGCCATCAAAAACTCGAAGACAGGCAAAAGCCCGGGCCCGGACGGCCTTCCTCTCAAATACTATAAAACCTTCATGACCACCCTGTCCCTTCAATTTGTTTTGGCTTTTAACTCCATAACGGAGGGAAATACGATCCCCAAGCAGACAACGGCAGCCAACATTATTCTATTGAAAAAAGAGGATGGGGATGCTGACCTACGACTGTTTGCCAAAATACTGGCAAGGAGGCTGGGACCACACCTATCAGGCTTGATCTCATTTGATCAAGTAGGATTCGTCCCTTATAGGGAAGCCAGGGACAATACGGCACAAGCTCTATCACTGATCCATCAAGCGCAACGTACTTTGTAGATCCTTATTCTCTTCTCTACGGACGTGCAGAAGGCCTTCGACAGGGTGGCATGGGACTACCTCTTCGCGGTCCTGGAACACATAGGCCTGGAGAATCATATGTGTCAATGGATAGAGTCCCTTTACTCATCCCCCACGGCCAGAATGTGTATCAACGGGATCTATACTGACGCATTCCCAGTCAGAAATAGAACAAGGCAGGGTTGCCCCCTGTCGCCAATGCTCTTGATCTTGGCCCTCAAACGATTCTTACAGGCAGTTAGGGACAACCCGCATATATCAGGGGGTAGTGGTGGGGGCAGACAATCACAAAGTCGCAGCATATGCAGATGATATGCTCTTCTTTGTCACCAAACTAGAAATCTCTCTCCCATACATCATGGCTAAGTTTAAGAGATATAGCCAAGTCTCAAACCTAAAGATCAATTACGTCAAATGCTCTATCCTCAATATCGGCACCCCTTGGGGAGGGCTGACCAGATTCGACGATTCCCCTTTGAATGGCAGGACACCGCTCTTAAATGCCTGGGAGTGGGGCTTACATCAGACCTGACCAAACTATACCAAACCAACTTTGTCCCAATGTTAGGGGTTATACGGAAGAACATAGCAGAATGGGCTACGCCCCACTTTTTGTGGCTCAGTAGGGTGGCCATAACCAAAATTAACATCCTACCATGGGTAGTCTATTTCTTTCAAACATTACCAATCCCACTCCCCACTGCCTTTTTTACATCAATCTGCACCCTCCTCATTAATTTAATCTGGAAGGGCACTAAACTCAGACTCAAATACACACAACTTACACTCCCCAAAACAGCAGGGGGTCTGGCTGTTCCAGATATCAAACTATACTACTTGGCATGCCATATGCAATGGAACTTAGAATGGGCTAAAGAGGGGTTACATAAACCCTGGAGGCCACTCTCTGCCCTCCTATGGCTTGATCCCACTGTTACCAGACAACTGGTTTCCCAGCAACCGTTTATTACAGCCACTATGTCTATATGACACTCACAAGCAAGGAATTTACATCTGTCCTCCTTCCTGTCCCTACTATTGCCCTTGGTGTACAACCCAGACTTTGAGCCGGGGATAAGATTCGGAAACCTTTGCTGCGTACTTCCACAAGAAACCCTGAATCCAAGACATTACTGCTAATGGCAAAATCCTGCCCCTGCTAACACTCACAGGCATACCCACCCACACCTTCATGACTGACTTCAGATACACTCAAATCAAGAACTATGTCACTGCGATACCACAACACCCTGATATCCATAGAGACCTCACACCATTTAAACAACTATGTCAGGAACCGGACACCATGCCCCATAGCGTCTCCTTCTTATATTCAATGATACAACAGCAGCAGAGACTCCCTTCCCCACCCCCTTTCATGTCCAAATGGGAAACTGCCATCGGAGAAACACTCACTGAGAACCAAGGGCATAAGATATGCGACCTGGTGCACCATTGCACAATAGCTAGTAAAATCCAGGAAACTGCCTATAAGGTTCTCGCACAACGGTACTTGGCACCGGAACGCCTGCAGAGAATACATACGGATACCAATGGTCTTTGCTGGAGGTGTGGGAGGGAAGTGGGATCCTTCTTACACTTATGGTGGGAATGCCCGATCATAGTACCCTTCTGTGAAAAAAATAGCCTCCATAGTGGCCCTGTTCATGGATAAGACTCCACCCTTCCGGCCAGCTCCCTATCTTCTACACCACACAACATCCCCCACAAACCGATACAAACGCTCTCTGACCATTCGGATCCTTAACATTGCAAAGCATATAATACCCTTGTACTGGAAAAAGAACACGGCCCCACCGCTGACCCTTTGGTATACCAAAATTGAGGAGTTATGGGTTATGGAAGAGCTGTGGTACTCAGCCCGAGACCGAGCACAGACTCACACGGACATATGCGCACCATAGCTGGTGCGTGCGGTCACGGAGGAGTTCCTGACCAGATATCTGGGAGGGGGAGGAGAGGGGACAGGGGGGGCCAGCTTGCTGCGACCATAGGGGGAGGGACCTGAGGATCCTCAGTAGGAGACACCGGGAGGCGGGTGAGCTGATCCACACCCGCTTTAATATGACATTCTCCCCTTGCCCTACCTCTCATTCCCGCTTCAGCTCCTTCTCTTCCATCCTCTTCTTCGAGGGACCTGTTCCCTGAGGCTCGGGGTGTGGCCCAGAGAGTGACCACACTAAGGTGCACTCGTCTTCCTAACACATAAAACAGACGCCCAACCGGGAGCTGAGCAGCTGGGATCACACTGTTTTACCTTACATGATGCAGTTGCTTAGCATTCCTGAAATTGAAACACGGTTGCACGCACTTGAAATATATATACTGGGACCTGCGTGTCACTTCTTGAGATTTTAAGGGACCTAAGCTTTATTCCCTAACTGAAAATAAGAGCCAACAACTTTAAGTGAAAGGGAATTTACAAAATGTAGATAGTGTGACTGAGACCCGTAAGTTTGTTACAGTAGTTTGTTACAGTGTTTATTTTATACTGTTAGACAGCTGGATATCCTACATCATACCTCTATTAGCAATGTATGTAACACAACATTGAGACCAACTGAGTTATTATGAGGATGTATTATCCTATTACAATGTGATGCAAGAGGAGATTGCATTCCTAACTCTGTTGTTCTAGTCAGTAAAGTGACATGCAAAATCACTAGCTGTGATGTTATTTAAAGGATCACTATAGGGTCAGGAACACAAACATGTATTCCTGACCCTATAGTGTTAAAACCACCATCTGGGCCCCTCATGCCTCCATAAATATAGCAAAATCTGAAGCTGTAACTCTGCATGCTGTTTGTCCCAGAAAAACAAGCTGTCTGCTGACATCATCAGAAGTGGTAGCCTGATCCAATCACAGTGCTTCCCCATAGGATTGGCTGATACTGACAAGGAGGCAGATCAGGAGCAGAGCCAGCATGATTCAAACACAGCCCTGGCCAATCAGCATCACCTCATAGAGATAAATTGAATCAATGACTCTCTATGAGGAAAGTTCAGTGTCTGCATGCAGAGGGAGGAGACATTGAATGGTTGGATGCATTTTAGGTAGCCATGACCCAGGAAGGACCTCTAACAGCCATCTAAGGAGTGGCCAGTGAAGTTATCACTAGGCTGTAATGTAAACACTGCATTTTCTCTGAAAAGTCAGTGTTTACAGCAAAAAGCCTGCAGGTAATGATTTTACTCACCATAACAAATTCAATAAGCTGGGGGTAAAAAACATTTTAATTTCACAACAGTCATAATGTTCATACCTTTATTAATCTGTTTATAAGGTGCACAGGGTATTGACATGTGCATTTTAAGCACATTGTCTTTAATATTATTGTATTTCATTCTTACCAAAGTGACATAACAATATTCTTATCAACGTTTTCCTTTGATAGAATATAACTTATAATGTAGTGATGAAATAGATACTAATTGGTATGAAGGCTGGTTACATAGCTGAAAAGAGACTTGCGTCCATCAAGTTCAGCCTTCCTCACTTTTACTGTTTTTACTGTTCCAAAAGAAGGCAAAAAAAAACACCACAGTCTGAAGCGCTTCCAAGTTTGCACGAAACTAGGAAAAATTCCTTCTTGACCCCAAAATGACAGTCAGATATCTCCTTGGATAAAGCAGCTATTACCCCACTAACTAGAAATTATATCCCTGTATGTTATGTTTTTGGAAGTATTTATCCAATTGCTGTTTAAATATCTGTATGGACTGATCAAAACACCACTTCAGACAGAGAATTCCATATCCCTATAGTTCTCGCCGTAAAAAAACCTTTCTTTTGCCTTAGATTAAATCTCCTTTCTTCCAGCCTAAATGCATGCCCTTGTGTCCTATGTATAGCCCTGTTTATGAATAGATTTCCAGATACTGGTTTGTGCTGGTCCCGAATATATTTGTATAATGTTATCATATCCCCTCAGAGGCGCCGTTTTTCAAAACTAAAGAGATTTACTTTTTTTCTGCTTTCTGAATGTACATCAATGTGTTTCTTTTTATTGTACAGCCTCTGACCTACCTAACGGAAACGGCAACACTGCTCCAGGATCAACCACAGCACCTGCTCACCCAGCCAGTGGACGTATCACACGTAGTCAACCCAACCATTCCGGCTCAGGAGCTCCCAACTCAGTCAGCAACGGCAAAGAGACACGTCGAACAGGAAAAAGATAGCAATTTTCCTCCACTCACCCATATCATATCAGAGCCTCAGTTTCCCCTTTCTCACAAAGGGCAAGTGAAGAGCATCCAGATAGATAGTTTTACCTTTCACTCTTACCAGATCGAAACACATTTGTCTGCACAAGTTACTGGTCACAAGAGGTGCAGGCAGTCCTGTGTTCAGATGGATCTTTAAATATCATCTGTAACTAGAGTCATTGAGAGCCTTAAACGATTACAAAAGCTTGGTGCAAAGTCAGGCATATGGAAGTTTAAAAGAAACAGAGGAACTACTGCAGTGTAGGCCTTGGAATGGCCTTTGGGTAATACATTTTAAATTATTGTAGTATTGTATCCAATTACAGGAAATGGAATTCAAAGGAAAACTAACCGGCATGCCTTTTCATGGCTTAAGAGTTTGGCATTTTACTATGGTAGAATTCTGTTGTTTGTGACAAATGAAGCAATGATTTTATATACTGTATATGATACATTTTTATAATAGCAGCTGTCATTTGCACACGTATTCACGTACATCATATTGAATACATGAATATGTGTACAAAAAACAACTAAACATTATATGGATCTTTTTAGGATGTTAGCAATGGTTGAAAATACAGCCAGGCATTTTAATAATTCTTCTCAAGCACCAAATGTATCCATTATGAATACTTAATTGTTTACACGGTAAATCCAGACTTGTTCAAAAAGACAAGATACGTTCACTTGTGCATCATTATGTAACCGAGATCTGAGACCATATTGCTTTATGGCACTTGTGATGGGGGAAACTTTACTGTTTCACTGATTTGTGGGTTTGTCTAAAACTGCTGTGAATTGTAATGTATGCAAGGAAAAATTTCTTAATTTTTAAAGTTCTGTATTTTCTGGAGATCATTTTAATCATTTTTACTCCTATGCCTTCCAATTGGGTTACTGGACCTTATTTGCTAAATAATGACTTCTTAGTCCTTCTGTTGATCCAAATTATTATCATCCAGAGTTAGCTGGAAAACCAAATCTACACTTCTATTGAATTGGACATTTAATAGTTTTTCCCACTGGGTCTATGTCATTTTGCAGCTCTGTTATCAACTTAGTTGTTTAGTTAATAAGTGTTTTTTTTAGTGGGTATAGAGCCACCCTACACAAGCTACTCCACATCAAATAAAATAACAAGCTGAGCAGAGTTGCCTTGGGTATGTCTGTATAATTGGAAATCATGAGTACACTAAAAACCCCACTTCCCTCTTTCTGTTGTATTAGAAGGTATTGTGTATTCAATACACAATATTCAATAAACATTTTTTTTGCTTATTTCCATCTAATGTTCTTAAAATGATATAAATTATTTCGAGCTAAACCATATCCGTAAGACAACATTGGCAAGTAATGGCTCTATAATTCTTAGATATTTGTAGCACTGTGTCACTGACATATGAGATTATATGCAATTGAAAATCCACACTTTTCAACATCTGGACAGTCTACTCAATGTTATAAACTAAGCAACCTCATAATGACAAAATACTGTCATGTTATTATTTAACCAAAGAGGAAGAACGGTGCAGTCATACTATTGTTAATCTAAATCATAAAATATTGATTACATTAAAAATATAATCAAAAACTTCTAGAACACCTTAGAATGTATCATAATATGATTATTGCACAGATCTAAAGGTAATAGAAATATAAAAAAAAACTTTTAGTTAACTGGCACCAAAGTAGTCTAATCAGTAGCAGCAATATAAATACTGAGTGGAATTAACTCCCCGTGGGGGTCCGTAAGGTCTAGTATGGGCACTCCGTCCAAATTAAATGTGGGCACTGGAGAAGAAGAAAGTAGAGGTGCTGGTATATATTTAAATGGCATTCCTCCTCATAGAGCTACTTAAATGTATGTGCAAGAATAATAATGTGCCTGACCAAGCATATGAACACTCTGAGAATGAAGCAGGATGCCCTCGCCATACTGACAAGCCAACGTCTACACGTTAAGCCAGCTCTGGACTTTATAAAGACTGTTATGCTCCGTATGGTAGAACTCTCCAGTTTAAAGGCACAGGCCTTCCAATAAGTTTTTTTGCTCACTCTTCAGGTTTTAACCCTTTATATGGATGGATCAGCACTTAGCCCTATCCTTGAAGACACTTGTTGTGCCATCAATCAAATGATGCAATGCAAATATGAGCTGGACATAGTAAAAACAAACAGGAATACACAACTGAATTGTGACAAATAAAGCTAAAAACAGTAAAGCAATTTGCCAATAATATAACAATAAAAATCAACAAAACTTTGTTCTCTATTACTACAATATTAGACTGAATCCCAAGTGTCCTCAATAATATGTTTGCCAATAGAACACTTCACTGAATTACATCTCAAAATACCAGATGGTTGTCACCCCCTGATGGTGGCCCTGCTCCTGGATGCCACTGAAAGTGCCATACTTTTAGCCAGAATCTTGGTAATGTCAAGAGATATCACCAAGCAATATTCTTTGGCTAATTTGCAGTCTTTAAAACTATCAACAAGGTTCTCCCTACGTACTCCTCTCTAGATGTCTTCTTCCAAGTTCTCAAACCAGACCTTCAATGCTCTAGAGAGAGTTGTCAACACTACTGCCGGTTGAAGAGCAGATCATAGGGACAGGTACGTCTTCATGAGATCTGCATCAAGATGCTTCTCCATGGGTTCTTTCATGTAAGCCATAGAGCCTATAGTTAGAGTTTCCTTGGCCATACAGATAACTGCAGCGTCTATTATTGGGATTTCATTCCATGACCTGCAATCCTTAGGAAATAAGGATTTACCCTAAAAGCTTTGATCTTAAGGATATCGTTTTTTTCTGGTTTGTGCCACTTTTGAGAGGTAAATTCTTTAATAGTAGAGTGAACTGGGAAGGTAGCTCTGTTTGACTTTAGGTCTGTGAAGTATCTGTCTGATTGTTGAATATCTGACTTCTCTTTTGGGATCCTCAAAGTGCCCCTTATAAGCATGATTAACTTATCAACTGACCTTGAGTCCACAAATCTAAAGGAAGAATCTACATCTTCTCCTTCAGAAGCTTCCAATGTATCTGAATTCTCTTCTGAATCAGAGGAAGGAGGCTCAATTCTTAAACGTTATTCTGATCTAAACCCTTTGACAATATCTTGAGATGTCTACTGCTTTAGTTCTTCCTTAGGTCGACTCCTTCTATTCTAGTCTTCTACTTCGTCCACCAAACAAGACCTGCACAGGTTCTTCCCTTCTAGAGTGATAAGGTTGTAGTTCAAACATCTGTTAGTTTACTCTTTATGCGACCGTGGAGAATACTCTTGAGTTTTGCTGGAGCTGCAGGGCCGGTGCTACTATAAGGCGGCCCAGTCGGCCACCTTAGGATGCACCGGCTCTAGGGGCGCATTGTCAGGCTGATGGTCAGGATACACTAGGGGGGGGGGGGGTAAAATACACTAGAGCACAAAAGGTGGGGTTAAAACAAGACACGTAGGTAAAGATGCATTTATTTATTTTTAAATAGGGGCCAAAATGCATCTTCGCCTGTGTAGATAAACATTTTTGCACCAATCCTGTGGAGCTGTAAAATAACAAGGACATGTGTTGTTATATTATCAGCCCAATGGCTCCCTTTTAATTCCCCCAAAATGCTTTTGGCTCACCAATGTCTTCTGAAACAAACAAATAAGTAGGAATTTCAATCAATAGGAGTGACACCTCCCAAGAGAAAATGATGAAAAAAATTATAATACAACCTTAATAAGAGAACAGAAATCATAGTCTGTGATATCTAGTGGAAACACAGACTGAACATAGTGTAATCAACTTAACATTAGGGTAGACACGCAATGTAAGGAGGAAAAGCCACAGGAGAATAAATGGCATCTGGCACATTATCCTTAGATGGAGTATATGGGAAGAGATTGCTTGAAGATGTGATATCTCTGAAGAAGTCCACAGGACGAAATGCGTTGGATACCGAGTTTGGGGACTTGCATCTTTGATTTGTTTTTATCGCTTTATTTACTACCTTTTTACTGTTCGACTCACTTGGACAATGCATGTTCTACTACAACAGTATCCAGATCCACTGGAAGGTGAGACATGCCTTTTATCTTGTCAGTGCAATTTTAATAAATTCTTTGTGTTATACTTACCATCTGCACTATTGGGCTATTTTGCTTCTTTTAAGAGTAAGAAGACTACCACATCTTGGAGCAATCTCATCCCATATACTTTATCTAAGGATGATGTGCCAGATACCATTTATTATCCTGTGAGTTTTCCTCATTACATTGCGTGTCTACCCTAATGTTAAATTGATCTGTGTTTCCACTAGATATCACAGAACACGATTTCTGTTCTCTTATTATATTTATATTTGAAATATTTGAAAATAAAACATAACAAAATATAGTTTCATTGGACAAATACTCTGTATGTGCTAACACAACATTTGCATTTATGTTAAAGGATAAATGCCTATATCCCCCCATCGCCCCAAATCTATGGATACTTGTATAGACAACAAAAATAAATATGGGAAACGGCTAAATCTAAAAAGAACAAAAAAATAATAATAGTGTAACACAGTTAAATATTATAAACGTGCGCTATCATTGAATGCACTCACCAGATAGAAATGTTGGTTGCGCTCAAGGGTGCCTCCCCTGATGATGTTGGGGGGCTTAAAATCCTACTCCACGGTCTGTAATGCCCACTCAAAATTAGGACTCCAGATGCAAGTTGGGAAAAGGACAGCAACTTTATTGCAATATAAAAAAAGGTGTAAAACACCTACAGAATTAAACATTTACGTGGATATGGCCCTACGCGTTTTTTCCCAATAAGTTGGAACTTCCTCAGGGACCCAAGATTGATATAAAATCACAAAACATGCCACAAGGAAAGAAAGCAGTCTAACCAAACCCATCCCTAACCAAACCCAACAATAATAAAACCAAGATAAAATAAAATAACAAGTCCTACGCATTTCGTCCTATCAGGACTTACTCCGTATAATGTTGATCCGTCGGGTTCTTCTTAGATATGTTTTTGATTGCAGCTGGTGGTCACGATGGCGTGCGTTCCACTGTGGAACGCTTGACAAACTTCTGGGGAAAACAACATCACTTCCGGTAGGCGGAGATGTGCCGATGACATTCTTATTGTGAAAGGCATCGTGGGAAGTGTAGTATTATTACCAACATATCCACAGCGGGCAGAAAGGAGAAGCCTTATTGGACCCAACATGTGTATTAAGAATCAAAATGTAATAAGAGATAACTGAAAATAAAGCAAAACATAGCAGAAATATATCCAACCTGTTAAGAATATATGTATGAAAAATAAAAAAATAAATAGAAAAAAATGAAAAAAAGAATGAAAAAATATGGCTAAAATATAAAATTACAGAAATAGAAAAAATAAGAATAATACAAAATATGAAAAAATAGAAAAAATATATAACATATAAACTGCTATGCTGAGACTTTAACAAAGTCATGTGTTCCAATGTGGAACGCAAAAACAAACTTCTAAGTGTTCGGTTACACTTGCAATTAGCAGCGATGTTGAAATCTGTGCGGAAGTCAATCATGTAGTGAAAAAGGCTTGGTATATACACCATGAACACTACAGATATAAATGACATAAAATAAGGCAAAGCATAGCCTCATAAAAAACAAAAATGCATAAAAGAATATATAAATAGTATATAGAAAAAGGGATATACCATTTTATAAAATTCGTTTTAATGGCATAACTAGGAGCTAACATATTTTTTTCATTCTGGTTCTTTTTATAAACAAGTGTGGGATGTAAAGGAAGATGTGATCCCAAAATGGGATATTAAATAAGAATGGGCCAATGTTTCTGTAGACATTTCCTAATCCCCCTATGATCTGTGTTATATTGGGTAATAAGGGCAGATTTAAATGTATCGGTGGGTAAACTTGGACTAGATTTATCCAGCAATAAATCATTCCTCTCCCGCTGAGATGTAAGGCGGATATATTTTTCCAAGGCATGCCTTCTAAATCTCCTCTCCATAAGTTTGTTTTTTATATGTTGACACTGGACCTTAAAATCGTGGAAATGTAAACAATTACGTCTTAAACGTTTAAATTGTACCCTTGCTATCCTCCTAAGCCATGGTTGATGGTGGCAACTTTTTTGATGAACATATTCGTTGCCATCTGTTGGCTTAAAGAAACTTTCGGTTTTAATCTGCCCATTTTCACAGAATAGGGTCAAGTCAAGAAAATTGATCACATCTCTGTTCCAAATGTGGGTAAATTTGAGATTGTATTGGTTATGATTAAGAAAATCCACAAAGTTCTGAAAACAAGAAGAAGACCCACTCCAAATAATAATAACATCATCTATATACCTCCGCCAGAGCACCAAGTTTGCCCTCCAGTCATGATCCGACCACACAAACATATCTTCCCATCTCTTCATTTAAGTGTTGTCATAACTGGGGGCAAACTTGGTGCCCATGGCAGTGGTTTGTAAATAAAAATCACCATTAAAGTAAAAATAATTGTGCTCTAATATAAATTTCATGGAAGTGTAAACAATTTTTATTCTAATGGGAGGTGTGCATCTTTAGTCTAGAAATAATCAATGGCTTCAAGACCCAGATCATGGCTAATTAGAGTATATATAGAAGTTACATAGAGCGTAGTCCAACTATAATTGGGATCCCACTCGATGTTCTCAGTATCCTGTAGGAAGGATTTAGTGTCACGTATGTAAGAAGGAGCTCCTTGAGCATATTGTTGTAGATGTGAATCAGCAAAGGCTGACAAGTTGGCGGTAATAGAATTGACACCACTAATTATTGGACGGCCTGGGGAGTTAAATAATTGATCGTTTATGAATTTTAGATGAAAAAATGGGAATAATCAGGTTTTTTTAAAATAAAAAATCTAATATTTTTTGTGAAATAGTATTATTACTTTTTGCATTCTCCAATATGGATTTTAATTCCAAAGAAAACTGTTGTGTGGGATCATATTGGAGAACTTTATAGGTTTTTTTATTATGTAAAATATTCAATGATTCCTGTAAATAATAATCCGTGGTCATCAACACAATACCACCCCCTTGTCAGCCTCCTTAATCACTATATCTTTCCTCTCCATCAGGTTATTTAGACATAATTTCTCCTGCTTTGTAAGAATATAAAATTGTCAATTTGTATTCTTTTTTGTAAGGGATCAAAATTCTTGATCCACCATGCTCTCAAAATTCTCCAGAAAAGGTCTCCACTTTCCATAGTCTCTGCTATAGGAGGGGAAGGATGTAGAAGAAAATGCCTTTTAATTGTCATCGATAGTATATATTGTTTGAGATCAATATATAGATTATATTGTTAGAGCATAAGAGGTAGCACATCTGAGTCTGCTTCCCAGTATATTTTGCCTCATCGGGGAGAGGTAAGTAGCTCCTCATCCTCCAGGGATTCCTCAGAGGCTTCCTCCATGAAATGGTGGGTGCCATTTTGGAATGCACAGCTGGAGTAGGCTGCTCAAACAAGAGCTTTATACATTGCAATTTAGGAGGCTCAGGCACATGGAACGTGCAATGCTTGTGCCCCATTATGTCTCTGGGGGGTTAAGATTGTGTAGGAGCTTCTGTGATGCTGAAAACCAAGGTAACTTAGGTATAATTGCTGGGCTAAGCAAAGCTCCGCGAGAGCAAGTCTAGTCAGTCTCTTGGTCAGCCATGCCCCCCCTCCATTATTGTTATATACTGTCCTGAAGGTTTTTTTTTATTTTTTTAGTATGTTATTATATAATGCATCTTTTTTAAGTCTTTGACATGCAGCCAGGGGGTTCTATTATGCCGGTGAGAATATGTCATAGTTGCATTGGTTTTGGCAAAGACATCATAGAAAATACAGCCATATATTTATATTATTAAAATTGATGAGGTTTAAATCATATGGGCAGCTTTTTATCACAGGTGTATTTATAGAACTCTAAATTACATGTGCAACCCTGGAAATGCTGGATAACCGCTCTCAAAATAACTAGTCAATGATTTACTGTCATGGAACACCGTAGGGGATTAATGCTAATGCTTGGGTTGTGTTGAGAAAACTTAGTTTGTATTAAATTAGCTTAATTAGTTGGGATGTCAGAAATTCATATTGCACAGGAAAATGACAGGGAAATGGTAAATTACAGACATAACTAGCTAAACTGGTTAACAGTGTTTTTCAATTGACCTACAATTTACAATTCTTTTACTAATTTCTCCACAATTCCGGTATAGTGAATAACTCTGTGCATATTCTCTATAACTGAATTCATATGTGTTACTGGTGCTCTATTAATTCGATAGAGCCAGTAACACATCCTAGAAAGGATGGTGTAAACCTGTACCTATTGTACCTATACACTTAATAGTAGTTGAAGCGGAATCAGAACTGGCTTGGGAAAATTCAGGTTATAATAACAGGTGTGGCAGCATCTCAAAGTATGATTATTACAAGTATGAAACCACTGTAGGCACTATAACTGTTTCATCTAATCAAAGTGGCTATAGTGTCTGGTGATCCCTGGCACAGTCCTTCCATCCATACTTCAGCGTTAATCCGTGTTTAATTTTTGAATGCTATATGAGAATCCCCACCAGCCCCAGCCCCTCTGTGCTGCTTGGGCTAATTAGGAGGTATTAGATTGAGCAGCAGAGGGAGACTGTGATTGGCGGAAAGTTTCAGCTGACCACTTTCCACCTATCACAGTGCATTTCAGGTATGAATTAGTAGGGCTCGAAGGATGAGTGTAATGTCTTTCTTAGCCACACCTCAGGGTTGGGGCCAGCTGTTGGTTGTGGCAAAACCAACCTCGCCACTGGGCCCTGGAGAAGCCTGTTTGCTAGCCTCCTACCTACTGACTATGGCCCCTGGGTTATTTGGGGCATATTGTACTGTATATTGCTGCTACTGGCCCTTTTAACAGCATCTATGGACATATTGGGACTTTTGGGACTACTGTCCCTTTAAGACTGTGCTACATATTCTAGTGTACTGCCTGTAATATTATATGTGTATTTGTGTGTTAAGTTTAACCTGGGATATGTATGCAGCATTCATCTGATTGTTCGGTAGAATCACTCCATTCATTATATTGAGGGAAACTACCGAACAACCAGACCACCCAGGAATAAGTGTGCCTCCAATTACAGTTTGCAACAATGTTGCAAACGGGTAATTGGCAATCAGTGTAATGTATTCTTTGTCCTCTGGGTGGCCGCCATTCGGGAAACAAACACGTGGCGGCGGCCATCTTAAACTATCGAACAGCGGTGTTTTGCCGTCGAGTGTCTGGAACTAAAATCGGACACTTGACTAGGCAAACACCGCTGAGACCTCCATACTTCCAGAAATTCGTATGGAAACTACCGAATGACCCGCCGTTCGGTAGAAAGAACCCCATAAACAAGGGAATTCATTCAAACCCTCTCCAGGCTCTATAACACAGGCAATTCGCCTGTTTTCATTCCCTTGTTTGTGACCGACCGCAGGGCCAAAATGCATGGAACTGTTTTCGGATACTTTACCCATGCGGTCGGTCAAATCTTTGGAACCCCATATCTCACGAACCATTCATCCGAATTACTTGAATTTTGGATATGTTCTCCCCCTGAATAAGGGCTATCCAGCGATGCTGGATTTAAAGGTGTACCCCCGGGTTTTGGGGTACATCCAGAACTTGGCTGAAAAAGTGTACCGGATAATTGAGTTTAATGTTATCTGAGGGGAGGGGATGTGTGGGCTGAACCATGTATGTGATTGGTTATTTTATGCCTCCCCCTGGGTGTGGCCTGTATGTGTATTATTGGAATAAAAGCCAGGCTGGATGAGACAGTCCAGAGTTCCTGTTTTAACCTCAAAGTGATGTGTCGTCTCATTATTGGGGGAAGGATTTATTGTATGCTGTTCCAGTTGACTGCTAGGGGTACAAGCCTATTCGTATGGTTCCTATTCAATGGTCTACAGCATTCATACGCTTGGGAGAATTTAAAGGTTTCTTGGATTCGGTGATTATGGTGTCTGCCAGAGTGCTTGGAGCCCTCAGGAAGCACTAGGAGCATCCATTAACGGAGGTACTCAGTCGGGGTGCCAGGTGATCCGTTACATTGGTATCCAGGGACCCTTGTTTAGTGTTAAATTGATCAAACATAGTTTAAAACTGGATGCAGAATCAGCACCATTGGACTCCAAGCACTATAACTAATTCAATGAGATGAAATGGCTATAATATCTACAGTGCCCCTTTAATTTGCAAGACCGTTCTGAATGCACTTTATTGTCTAGAGTCTAGACCAGTGGTTTCCAAACCCGCCCTAAGGGGATGCCTACCAGTCCAGGATTTAGGGATTATCCAGTTGTGTCCAAGGTGTTTTTAGAATTCCTAAGTCCTAAACTGGTAGGCGTGACTTGAGGACTGGTTTGGAAACCACTGGTCTAAACCCTTTTATCTTCTTCAGCAGGGTGTTATGGTAATGTAGACATTATGTTAGATGGGCAACGATTAGTCTTGTACTAAGTTATGAACTTAGTTATGAAGAGAAAGGAAACACTGAATATACATTGCTTCAGTTAGTTGAGAAATTCCCATTTAATACCAGCATTTTTTACATGTGTGTAGGTAGTGGTTATTGTGTGGTGCGACCCATTATATCCACCAACCCAATCCCCCCCCCACCCAATCAAAACCAAGAAACATAAATGTGGTATAAACAGGCCACAGCTTTTATTTATAAATTAACAAGCATATTAATATAAACAACTATAAATAACCTTTTTTAGATATGGGCATAATATATCTCAAACTCGTCCTTGCCAACCGGACCATAATCCCTCTAGAGTACACCCCCCACCAGGGCATCTGCCCTCCCCCCTCGTCCAAGATACCTGGCCTTCCAATTCCACATGCCAACCCCTGGCCGCCTTTCCTGGCACGGAGGGCACGCCCAAATACTCAAACATTTCCCGACTTTAGGGGAGGGACCCGACCCAGCATTCCTTCTTCCACTGTACTCCTTTCCCAATTGGTTTGGCAAGGACCATACCCGCCGGCTTTGACAAGAAAATAAATTAATAACACGCAAAAGATAACAACACAGAACAGAAAGGGAGGGAGGGAGGGAAATTGTTACCTCGCCGTTCGTTTTAAGATGGCTGAGGAAAGGGGACAAAATGTCCGTTATTTATATGACCCCACCCTACTCCTTTACCTAAATGACACCCCCACTTGTTACACCCACACCCACACATGCCTCTTATCAGGCTAGCTTTCAGCCTGCCTCCTCTGGGCCTTGTGTGTAGGTAGTGGTTATTGTGTGGTGCGACCCATTATATCCACCAACCCACTCCCTTTCCCCCCCCACCCAATCAAAACCAAGAAACATAAATGTGGTATAAACAGGCCACAGCTTTTATTTATAAATTAACAAGCATATTTAAATAAACAACTATAAATAACCTTTTTTAGATATGGGCATAATATATCTCAAACTCGTCCTTGCCAACCGGACCATAATCCCTCTAGAGTACACCCCCCACCAGGGCATCTGCCCTCCCCCCTCGTCCAAGATACCTGGCCTTCATCTTGGCCTTCCAATTCCACATGCCAACCCCTGGCCGCCTTTCCTGGCACGGAGGGCACGCCCAAATACTCAAACATTTCCCGAGGTTGGGGAGGGACCCGACCCAGCATTCCTTCTTCCACTGTACTCCTTTCCCAATTGGTTCGGCAAGGATCATACCCACCACCAGCACCTGCTGCATTTACGCCTAAATCAGCGGGCGCGACCCCCAACCAATGCCATGGCCTGCTCCAACGCATCCTGCAGTGCTAAGTTAAATAGGTCTAACCCTACATCGGTCAGATGGACACCATCAGGGCGAAAATAGATCGCTGCCTCACGTTCGAAGATACGGTGTCGCACCACCAGACCCCCGACACCGAGCACAAATTTGGACACCCGCTTATTAATTTTAACCTTGCAGCGCTCAATAGCCCCTTGATCGCGTGCGCACCTCCAATAGTTCCTGGACACTATACTCGACCGCACTAAGCAAAGTTGCGGAAACAGCACTCGCAAGCACGCTAAATCCCGCCTGATCAGTTCTCCTAGGCCCCACGCAGGCAGCGCCCCCAAATCATTTCCCCCCAGATGCACCACTAACACATCCGGGGCCCCTAACAAAGTCGACAACTGCATAACCTCCAGCAACAGCTGACCCCATCTCATGCCCCGGAAACCGAACCACCGGACCTCCGCCAGCTCCCGAGGTATTCCAAGCCGCGTCCCACCCGGGCGTACACCTGCCCGCAGGTGGGCCCAGTAGATATAAGAATGACTGATCAGCCAGATCCGTCGGCCGGGCCCTGTGGAGAAAACACAAGGGGGATCAGACATGTAGGCCGTACATAAGATCGAAACCTCCCAGATTCCCATCTACCAATCCTCTGAATGGCCTGATCAGAGAAACCTAGATGAGAGGCTTCCGTTGCTGCCCCAATCCGAAAAGAGTGACCCCCAAAGTCTTCACTCGGAATTCCCAGCTGTTCAAGCGCCAGCCGAAAGACGCGGAGAAATTGGAAGCGAGATAGGAACGAACCATCCCCATGAATTAACAGCGGGCCCGCCACATCCGGGCGACCGGGACAGTAAGACTGAAAGGACGAGATGGGGAAAACTGCCGAACCAGGGATGACGCGGAGGGTAACCCATGCCCCTTTGCCAAAGATGTCAGTTTTGGACCTCCGCACTAAGAAACGCACCGTATCATTCACGACGGACACATCATTGAACAACAAACCCCCTGGAATCCGCCTTCTAGGGCTCACGAGTTCACCAATCTGGAGAGCCCCAAAAAAGGCGAAAGTGAAAGCCACCAGGAACAATCGAGCTTCCAGATCAGAAAAACAGACCTTGGATAAGACCGACATGATCCCTAGCAGAAGCGCACCTGAAACCGGCCTCCGAGAATCCCGCAGTTTTGGGCCTCTATGCCAACTGCGCATCGCAAGCCGAACCATGCAGTCCTTGGTAACATCCGGCACTTGAGTCAAGTTGAACCAGAAACTAAGACCCGATAACTTCCCCGATACCGTAGCCGGGGAACACCCGCTAGCCTCCCAGAACCAGAGCAGGCATAACAGGCCCTGGACCCTTTCAGCATTAGAGGCGTACCCACCATGATGCTGTTCCAGAGCGACCCAGTCCCCCCATGCCTTACCATACCGGACCCATGTCGCCTCTGACACTGAAGACTGTATCCATTCCCTTATTCGCTCAGGCCAAGGGACCATAGCTCTCTGGGACAGGAGAGGCCTTCCATATCTGCTCCCGGTGCGGCTGACCAAAACACCTGCCATTGAAAATGAGAAAGAGCATCAGCCTTGGTATTCACAACACCCGGAATGTGCACAGCGCGGCATATCACGTTTAGCGACAAGCATCGTAAAACCAGTCGCCGCAGGAGCCTGACCACCGGAGGGGAAGAGGCTGTTAAATTATTAAAGGCCTGAACAACACCCAAATTGTGACAGTGGAACACGACTCACCGGTCCTTGAGTTCCGGCCCCCAAAGATGGATTGCCACCACGATGGGGAAGAGTTCCAAGAACGCCATGTTCCTGGTCAGGCCTGAGTCGAACCATGCTGCAGGCCAAGGTTCCGCGCACCATTGCTTCCCCAGGATAGCCCCAAAACACGATGAACCCGCGGCATCCGTGAACAGATGCAACACCGCGTTCGTTACCTGGCTGTTGCCAGTAGGACCTACCACTGTACGTGTCCAGAAAAACTGCCCATACTGCTAAATCTTCCCTGAGCCGCTTGGTCAAGCGGATGAAATGGAACTGCCTCAATATTCCAGCCGTGGCTGCCACCAGGCGCCGGTTGAACACTCTGCCCATAGGCATGATCCGACAGGCAAAGTTCAACTTGCCCAAAAGGGACTGAAGTTGCAACGTAATCTTCAGTAAGGAGCCCGCCTCCTGCACTACCCCCCGTAGATCAATTTTTCCGAAGGGAGCCGACATTCCCCGATAACAGAATCAATCTCGATTCCGAGAAAGCACAAGCACGTGGAAGGGCCAACCGTTTTGTCAGGCGCCAGCGGAACACCAAACCCACATGCCACATCTGCCACTGATTGCAAAATCTGTGCGCACATCGGGGAATGCGCGGGACCCACACACAAAAAATCGTCTAAGTAGTGAAGCAAGGAGTCGTAACCAGACTCCGCTCTCACTACCCATTCCATGAAGGAGCTAAAACATTCAAAATAAAAACAGGATATCGCGCAACCCATCGGGAGGCACATATCCACGTAGTAATGACCTTCAAATGCACAACCCAGGAGATGGTGGCACTCCGGGTGAACCGGTAGGAGGCGAAAATCCGACTCAATGTCGTTTTTTGCCATGAGTAGCCTGGGGCCAGCAGCCCTGACCATGCCCAGCGCCGCGTCAAAAGAAGCGTAAGAAACCCGTCATAATTCAGCCGCGATATCATCATTTACCGAGCCCCCGTGAGGGTGCGATAGATGGTGAATTAGCCAAAACTTTCCCGGTTCTCTTTTGGGCACGACGCCCAACGGTGAGACCCTAAGATCAGGGAGAGGAGGATCCCGGAAAGGGCCCGCGATGCGGCCCAACGCCACTTCCTTTGCCAATTTTTCTCTGACCACCCCTGGGTGGTCGGCAACCGATCTCAGGTTCCGGCATGTCCCAGAGACCTGCCGAGCCCGGTGAAGAATCCAAAACCCATGCCCAAAACCTTCCAGTAACAAGGCAGCCGCCTTTTTATTTCTATAACGCTTTAGCCATGGACGCATCGCGTCGACGTCCACTGGCATCTTCGACCTTAGCGCCCACGGAGTCCCCTTTGTCGCCAGCCTTACCCCGTTTAAAGCATTTGGAAGCGGGGTGTGACCCGCCACACCCAGAACATTCATGCTTGAAACGACAACCCGATCCGAATTTACATTGGCCGTCATTATATTGCCAACAGCAGCCCGTTCTACGCTGACTGGCCGGCGCTGCGGGTGAAGACCCTGCACCGCCCCCCCCCCCCCAAGAAAGGACGAGAGACCACCTTGATGCGAGGCAGGGCGGGTCATGATAGCCAACCAAAAGCCGATGTCCATTTCATCCCAACCCATGGAAGGCCGAACCGCTAATCGTTGGCGGAACTGCTCATCATACCGCCACCACCCTAACCCGCCGTATACCCGACAAGCATTCCATATCATATCCTGGTAGCAAAATAGGGAAGAGCATTTGCTGGGAGTCTTTTCACATATCACGCTGGCCAGGATAGAAAAAGCCCTAATCCAGTTCCCAAAAGTTTTCAGGATCTTCCGATACCGATACTTTTCCTTGTCTTTCTCGGACTCTTTTGCTTCTGTATCCGCCCGAGGCAGATAGGGAGGAGAGAAAAAATGTCTACAAATTCCCCTTTTTTTATTTTGGCCCGCAATTCCGGCGTCAAATGGAGGCCCGGGGGCCTCTATCGAATTGGCAGGGGTCGACGCCGCGACCCCTGCGGGATCTGACGCCGCGGTACTTGCCCACCCCGTCCGAAGTTGAGTATCCAAAGCCACAGGGGATGGTGCCCCAGGGCGAGAACCCCGCTCAAGCGTTTGTAAAACATTTTTAATAGCTTGGAGCACCGAACCCTACTCTTGTGCCTCCCCCGCGCTAGTGCTCCCCAAACCCAACCCTGTTACACCAGAGTACTCACCGGCAGGAACTGAATTCGAAGGCAGCAGCGGAACCACAACTTGCCCACTAGGCTGCAACAGCCCCAGGGGGACTGCGACCGCAGGAAGCACTGCACCAGTCACAGCGTCAGGGAACCGACCCGTGAGCCGACAAGGGGTAATCTGCGAAGACAGAACAGGTGAAATGGCACCCAGCCCACCCACCCCAGCCATGAAGGGACCTGCAGAAGAGGGTAGCAACCCTGTAGAAGTAGGAGTAGGCCCAAAACCCCCGTGAGGGGGTTTGAAGAAGAGGGTGTCAAACCTGCAGAGGCAATAGACCCAGGGGGGCAGAATGGGCCCCAGCTATGAGGGGGCCTGATGAAGAGGGTATTAGCCCTATAGGAAGAGGCTCAGAGGGGATGGAATGAGTCCCAGCCATGAGGTGGGCATATGAGGATGATGGGAGTATGTCAGGGGCAAGCCCAGGGGAGACAGAGTGGGGAGAAGGAGAAGGGGGGGCTGTGAGATATGTTAGCCGATCCAGGCTCTAGGCCCCGGCCCCCCGAACCCCCCATCCCCCTGGATGTAGCCCTGCCGACCTGCGGCCTACTCACCAATCCTGGAGAAGGGCCGGCTGAAGAGCGTGTTTCTGGTGCCCGTCGCGCCGCCCGCGACAAGCTGCTGGAGTGGGATCTCGCGGGCGCCCTTCTGAGGGCACGCGAGACCGGAGGAGCAGGGCGGAACGGCCATCACCTCCCCGATTTGCGGCAACCTGACTGCCACTCCACGACCGCCTTGGGGAGGAGGCGATAGGATCAACAACGGTAATGCCGCCCGCGGCCGCGGGGGACCTGGCGCGCGGGCCGGCAACGGGGCTCCTGCTCCTCTCTCTCACTCACCCGACCCTCCCGTGAGGGGCTATACCGGGTGGGAGGACGCGCCCGACGGCGCAGGATACCGTGTCCACTGTCTGAGGGAGCGGCCATCACGGAGGCACCCTGAAACCACACCAGCTGGGCCTGCAGGTGCCGGCCACCGTCTTGGAGGGCCTCAGCCCGGAGGTCAGCAAGGATCCCATCAATATCCATGCTCCTTGGCCGTGGGGTAAGCGCTGGTAACTGTATGATGCCTGAAACAGGAGGGAAATTGTTACCTCGCCATTAGTTTTAAGATGGCTGAGGTAAGGGGACAAAATGTCCGTTATTTATATGACCCCACCCTACTCCTTTACCTAAATGACACCCCCACTTGTTACACCCACACCTACCACACCCACACATGCCTCTTATCCGGCTAGCTTTCAGCCCGCCTCCTCTGGGCCTTGACAGATTGGGTGTGTCTCTATTTCCCTTTCAAGTATGCCATTGAATGTGCTTTGAAAATCCATGATAAAGACAAGGCGTATTGACTTGTATATTAACTATTGCTCACAGAGCTAATGCACATTTGCGTGCACTTTATGAACATGAATTCTGTGTTATATTTATCTTTATTTTTTTTTATTATTCTTTATTTTTTGCAGTGCAAAGTTAGGCATACAAGCATGCATGAACATTGCAAAGATTAACTGCAGTAGGAAGCAGAGATGTGTTATACAATGTCAAGAAAAGTTGCACTGTTTTTTTGTCTTTTGTAAAGCTATGGTAAATCAGTGAATCAAATGGTAGACCAAACAAACTGATAATATCTAAGCTGAATCTAGTGACAACACAAATAATAACACAAGATTAAATGTCCTCCAGTTAGCATATGCTTGGGGATTTATGCAACAAACTGCTTATTTTGAAAACAAGAGAACAAGAGATGTGAGGGTCATAGATAAAATGCATTGGGGTAGATCATGTGCATTGGGTCAACAATAGGTTTTAGTAACAAGTTAAATGGGCTGATTACTTCCACTAGTAAAAGCCAATGGTGCCCTCCACAACAGGTGCCGAGGACTTCTTGGGTCATGCTAAGGGCTTATATACGTGCAAGTAGAGCCGAATGGCCCCCTTTATTTTCAAGATTCTTTTTTTTTTTTTTTTACAAAAATGTATAAATGAAAAAAAACATGTAGAGGTTCACATTGAAGAATATAGAAAAGAAAAGGTTCTCGGCCAAGGAGAACAGTTTGGCATTGTGGTGTTTACCGAATTCTCCTAATGGAAAACCATACTAACATTGTTTAACATACTACACTGGGATAGCGCTAAGGCACTCCTGACACCATAACCACTACACTGGGATGCAGTGGTTATGGTACTTGGAATGTTCATTTAATACAAAATTTTGTGATTTTACCATATTTAAGGCAACATGCATATTTAGAAAGAAATGAATAATGTCACACAAGATGTGCAGTGAAAACGGTTTCCAAATTAAGTGATTTGACTGCGATTGTTTACTTAACAACATTTGTTTAAAGAAGCAATTGATGACCTTGTTCTCAGATGTCAAATATTATGCTGCTGTTTCTTCACTTTAATTCACACCTGCCGTGTCCCATAACCACCTAACACTGTAGTGTAACCTGTGGGACAGTTGATGCAAGAGTTGTTTAGCCTAAGAAGAAGTGAGGTTGGACAACTTTAAAAAAAAACAAACATTTTTTTTATTTTTGCAGTGCATATGAACATTATTACATACATGCCAGAGGTGCCCCAACAGCAGTCATCAGGCTCATTAGCAGGTTATACAACTGGGGTATTAGTTGAATCATGCACTATTTTATAATATAAAGCATAAATCATGTCAAATATTACTAATATTACTAATTTGCTTTAACATGCTGATATTGGTAGCCTAGTACTGTCCACCAATCTGCATGCTATGATCTAGGAAAAGATTAACAATAGTAGATATAGCGAGATGCTGAGTATTTCAGGCTAGGGGGTTTCCAGGACATGGTGTGTAAGTACCGTATTTATTGGCGTATAACACGCACTTTTTCTCCCTGAAAATAGGGGGCAAATGATGTGTGCGTGTTATACGCCGATATACATATTTTTCGCTCCATAAGACGCACTTTTTTTCCCCTCAAAAGTGAGGGGAAATGTCTGTGCGTCTTATGGAGCGAATGTGAAGGTTTACTTACCTGTCTTGAAGCGTGGGCCGGTGTTCAGCGCGCACCGCGATACTGGAACTTCAATTTCAGGTTCCGGTTTCAAGGGGAGGGAAAGTGCACTATGGGACAAGGGGAGGAGGGGAAACTATGGGAGGGGGGAGAACACTATGGGATGAGGGGGGGGACACAATGGAAGGGGGTGGAAAATACTATGGGAGGGGGGGAGAATACTATGGAAAGGGGGGGGAACACTATGGGATGAGGGTGGGGGAACACTATGGGAGGGGGGAGAATACTATGGGAGGGGGGGAAATTTCCTTCTTAAAATGAGGTGCGTGTTATACGCCGATAAATACGGTATGTGGTAACGGTCGGCAGTTACTTCCCTAGACCGGTATGCGTGCTTCAGTGTGAGTGCATCTGTCAGAGCCAGTGTGTGGTAGTGCCAGCTGTGTGTTTTTGCGTGTGTCTGCCGTGTGCCCTGTTATGCTGGATTAGCTATGACCTGCTGGTATGCACAATCAGTTGGAAGTTGTAGCGGATTGGTACCGGGCTGTCCCACGACATGTATGAGAATAAGTGTATTTGGTCATATGGCTGGTTTAATGTATATGTACATGTATAGAAAGCATGGTATCCGGGTATAATGACAGTTAAATGTATGTAAAGAATTGTATTCCTCTAGTTGTTCGGTAGAATCATTCAAATAAAACAAGGGAATGAAACTACCGAACAACCAGACCACCCAGGAATGAGTGTGCCTCCAATTACCGTTTGCAACAATGTTGCAAACAGGTAATTGGCAATCAGTGCAGTGTGGTCTTTGTCCTCTGGGTGGCCGCCATTCGGGAAACAAACACGTGGCGGCGGCCATCTTAAACTACCGAACAGCGGTGTTTTGCCGTCGAGTGTCTGGAACTAAAATCGGACACTTGACTAGGCAAACACCGCTGAGACCTCCATACTTCCAGAAATTCGTATGGAAACTACCGAATGACCCGACGTTCGGTAGAAAGAACCCCTCAAACAAGGGAATTCATTCAAACCCTCTCCAGGCTCTATAACACAGGCAATTCGCCTGTTTTCATTCCCTTGTTTGTGACCGACCGCAGGGCCAAAATGCATGGAACTGTTTTCGGATACTTTACCCATGCGGTCGGTCAAATCTTTGGAACCCCATATCTCACGAACCATTCATCCGAATGGGCTAATTTTTAAGTATGTTGGTCCCCCAGAATAGAGCTATCTGGGGATGTTGGATTTGTGGATGTACCCCAAGTATTTAGGGTACATCCAAAACTCGGGGAAAACTGTGTACACAATAAGGGGATTATGATGCTAGAGGAGGGGAGGAGATCTGTGGGAGGTTACTACTTAGAGATTGGATAATGTCTTAAGTGTTAGAACCTCCTCCCTTGCATGGGAGAGGGCTTTATAAGGAACTGTGGAATAAAGCTTGTCAGTCTACTCCTGAAACTGTGTGTCGTCCAGTTATTGGGATTGCGATGGGGATACTGCTGTATTACTTTACCTGCTGGAAACCTTGCCTATGGACTTAACATCACCTTGTTCCTGAGCCTCACTGGAATCTCTAGTGGAGAATAGCTGTGCAAGATCGGCTCTCCGCTACATTGGTTGGCAGCGCTGGGATCCAAACTCACAGAGGAACAAGCGTAAATGGAGTACGGATGGAGATTGATTTTTCTGCGCTAAAACGCTCCACGCTAAAGGACCTCCTAGAGGCAAGGGGTATACAAGCCAGCAATAAGAAGAAAGCAGTACTTGTTACAGAACTCATGGCAGAGTACAGAATGGAGGGCGATTCAGTTCCGGCACAGAGGGAGCCGGGAGGAACACCACAAGGATCGGAATTCCAGAGGCAGGTTCAGTTCAGGCTATCCTTTTATGGGGAAAACCCCCCAACAGAAATTGTTACCAGGACAATGGCCGAGGTACAAGAATTCATCCTAAGGACACAGGCACCAGAACAAAGCTCTGCAATTAATGTGCCACAGGAAGGTAAGCCTAAAATACCATACCAGGCTTTTAAAACATATGTGGAGGCAGAGGAAGATATAGACGCTTTCCTGCAAGACTTTGAAAGACTGTGTGCACTGCATAAAATTAACGCAGAGGACTGGGTACCTATTTTGGCCGGAAGGTTAACCGGGAGGGCAGCAGAGGCATATCGGACTGTACCTAATGACGAAATAAGGAATTACAGTAAAGTGAAAGAAATTATACTCGCCAGGTATGCTATAACACCCGAGGCATACCGGCGGAGGTTCCGGGATCTAAAGAAAACAGAGAAGGACTCGCACGCAGAGTGGGCATGCCGATTACAGGGGGCAGCGCTCGGGTGGGTGCAAGCTAGCAAGGCACGTTCTATGGAGGATGTAATACAAATGTTGCTGATGGAGCAGTTCTATGAGGGAGTAACCAATGAGGTCCAGGAATGGGTAAGGGACAGAAACCCTACTTCCCTTACCGAGGCGGCTAGGAAAGCGGATGACTACCTGGATGCACGCAGGTCACAAAAACCTGCAGCTCCAAAAGCAACCTTTAAAACATTCGGGGGAAACAACTACACCCCAGCTCCACCGAGACCGCTACCACCACCTCCACCACCCGCTGCACAGCCCCGGTTCCGACAACCCACCGCTGGCCCCTGTCATCACTGCCAGAAGTGGGGACATTATAAAAGGGAATGCCCACAGCTACGGGACCGTTCCACCTGGATTCGTCCAGGCCCACCTCCACCCAGGGCGGCCGCAGCCCACCACTACCAGGACCTAGTCACCACCCCATATGGTTCCGCAGTCCCCATTACTACTGTGGAACAATGGGAGGTACTGCACGAGGCAGATCCGGTCCAGGCCAATGTGGATAATCTACGGCACCATCGACAGACGGTATATCTGAATGGTACAGCAGTCCGGGGATTACGAGATTCGGGAGCCACCATCACTTTGGTACAGAGCCACCTGATTTCAGATCAGGCAAAACTGAACAAAACTGTTGCCGTCCGGGTAGCTGGGGGAGCAGTGTACCGGCTACCTACAGCAAGGGTACATTTACATTGGGGAGCGGGGGCAGGGGAAGTGGAGGTGGGGTTGATGCCACATTTACCGGCGGAGGTTTTATTGGGGAATGATCTGGGGAGGCTCACTTCTGCTTTTGAGCCCCAGTCACCCACCACAGGAGAGGTCAACCCTGTAGTCACCCGACAACAGGCCCGCACCCAGGACCATAACACACTGCCGGAGGTCCAGGTAAGCAACCCTACCCCCCCTCTAGAATGTGTCCCCTGGGCTCCACCTAATGAATTTGTAGCTGAAGTCGCAACAGACCCCACGCTTCAGGTGTATAGGGACAAGGTTGGCACGGGTTCCCCCGGGGCGGAGGGAGAGAAGTTTATCTGGGATAAACAACTTTTATACAGGGAAACAACCCAACAGATTACGGGGTTAGACCCGATAGCGAGGAGACAATTAGTGGTACCACAGCGGTACCGGGCTGAATTACTCCGGATAGCGCATGATATTCCGCTATCCGGACATCTAGGGGTTAGTCGCACCAGGTACAGACTAACCCAGAGTTTCTTCTGGCCAGGGATTAGCCAGGAAGTACGCAGATATTGCACGACTTGCGATACCTGCCAGAGAGTGGGAAAAAGGGGGGATCGCAGGAAGGCTAAACTTCACCCCTTACCCATAATAGAGGAACCTTTTAGCCGAATAGCGGTGGATCTGATAGGCCCCCTCAATAAAGTTAGCCCGTCAGGAAAACGGTATATTTTAACGGTCGTAGATTATGCCACCAGGTATCCAGAAGCAGTGGCTCTGACCAACATCCACGCTGAGACGGTCGCGGATGCCCTCATGCGGATATTCTCCCGGATGGGATTACCCAGGGAGATTATCTCGGATCAGGGTACCCAGTTTACCGCAGAATTCACCCAACACCTCTGGAGGATCTGTGGCATTAAGCCTATTATCAGCGCCCCTTACCACCCCCAGACGAACGGCCTCTGCGAACGATTCAATGGTACCTTGAAGCAGATGCTCCGAACCTTCGCAGAGACCCACAAGGACTGGGAACGATTCCTGCCGCACCTCCTATTTGCATACCGGGAGGTGCCGCAGGAATCCACAGGGTTCTCCCCGTTTGAATTATTGTTTGGAAGGAGGGTCCGAGGCCCATTGGATCTTATTAGAGAGCATTGGGAGGGAGACCGGAGCACAGATGGCACTCCCATCCTACCATATGTGTTGGCCTTTCGGGACCGCCTAGAAGCGTTGACCAAGACGGTACGGGAAAACCTTCAGGAGGCCCAGACCCGCCAGCGTACATGGTATGATCGGGGAGCCAGGGACCGTAGCTTTCAAGTCGGGCAGAAGGTACTAATTTTAAAACCTGTCCGACATGATAAGTTACAGGCCGCCTGGCAGGGCCCATATAAGGTGGTGGAGCAAAGATGCGATACCACCTATATTATCGGCCCCTGCACAGGGACTGGGGGGCGACGCATGCTCCATGTGAACATGCTGAAGCCCTACCACGAGCGTACTGAGGAGGTAACCGCCATCTGTGCCCCTAACACGGAAGAGTTTGACAGCTTACCCCTCCCTGATTTGCTGGGGGATGGGCAGCTGTCCGGAGATTTAGGGGAGGTTACGCTGGGAGATCGGCTGAGCCCACAGGAGCGGATCGAGGTACAGCAACTATTGGAAGAGAAACGCGACACGTTCTCTAATGTACCTGGATACACGCCTCTGGCAACTCACCGGGTCGAGACCCCAGGGCAACTACCCATGCGCCAGACGCCATACCGCATTCCAGAAGCGGTACGGGCAAACATGCGTAAGGAGATCGACGAAATGCTCCAACTGGGGGTGATTGAACCCTCAGACAGTCCTTGGGCATCTCCTGTAGTCCTCGTACCAAAGCGAGACGGTACGACCCGCTTCTGCGTGGACTATAGGAGATTGAACGAAAAGACTGTATCTGACGCCTATCCGATGCCCCGGATAGACGAGTTACTGGACAGAATGGCCAGGGGCCAATACCTCACCACTATTGACTTGTGTAAAGGGTATTGGCAAATCCCCCTGGCCCCAGACGCCATCCCGAAGTCGGCCTTTGTCACCCCATTTGGCTTGTACCAGTTTAAGGTCATGCCATTTGGGATGAAAAACGCCCCAGCCACCTTCCAAAGGATGGTGGATCGACTCCTAGATGGATTCCAGGACTATACATGTGCCTACCTGGACGATATTGCTATTTTTAGCAATACGTGGCAGGAACACTTAGCTCACATCGGAGCTGTACTAGATAGGATAAGGGAAGCAGGTCTGACCTTGAAGCCGGCCAAGTGTAGTATCGGCATGGCTGAGGTACAATACCTGGGACATAGAGTAGGGTGCGGTAAACAAAAACCCGAACCCGCCAAAGTAGAGGCTGTAGCCCAGTGGCCCACCCCTAGGACTAAGACCCAGGTTTTAGCGTTTCTAGGGACAGCAGGGTATTACCGGAAGTTTGTTCCCAATTATAGCGCCCTGGCCAAACCCCTCACTGACCTGACCCGTAAGAACCTTCCCCGCCAAGTAAACTGGACCCCGGAGTGTGAGCAGGCATTCCAACAATTGAAAAATGCACTGATAAATGCCCCTGTCTTGGCAGCTCCCAATCCAACTAAACGTTTTCTTGTTCACACAGACGCTTCTATGTTTGGATTGGGGGCAGTACTGAGTCAAGTCGGGGCCGATGGCGGGGAACATCCAGTGGCTTACATCAGTCGCAAACTGTTACCTCGAGAAGTAAGCTACGCCGCCATCGAAAAGGAATGCCTGGCTGTGGTGTGGGCCCTAAAGAAGCTACAACCCTATTTATATGGACAGCCCTTTTCCTTGCTCACGGATCACAACCCGTTAGTCTGGCTGAACCGGGTGGCTGGAGACAATGCCAGGCTGCTGCGCTGGAGTTTGGCGCTACAGCCTTTTGACTTTAATATCCAGTACCGGC
Source organism: Pelobates fuscus (assembly GCF_036172605.1). Lineage (NCBI taxonomy): Eukaryota > Metazoa > Chordata > Amphibia > Anura > Pelobatidae > Pelobates > Pelobates fuscus. The sequence continues at coordinate 387,634,999 of NC_086317.1, read as the reverse complement.
CGGGTAAGCAGAATGGAAATGCTGACGGGTTGTCAAGACAAACTGACTTAGAGAAATGATCCGTGAGCCCCCGGACATCCCCAAGCCGATCCGTGTTGGATCAGACTGTGTATGCCGGCTTGTGGGCAAGGGGGAGCAGTGTAGCGGATTGGTACCGGGCTGTCCCACGACATGTATGAGAATAAGTGTATTTGGTCATATGGCTGGTTTAATGTATATGTACATGTATAGAAAGCATGGTATCCGGGTATAATGACAGTTAAATGTATGTAAAGAATTGTATTCCTCTAGTTGTTCGGTAGAATCATTCAAATAAAACAAGGGAATGAAACTACCGAACAACCAGACCACCCAGGAATGAGTGTGCCTCCAATTACCGTTTGCAACAATGTTGCAAACAGGTAATTGGCAATCAGTGCAGTGTGGTCTTTGTCCTCTGGGTGGCCGCCATTCGGGAAACAAACACGTGGCGGCGGCCATCTTAAACTACCGAACAGCGGTGTTTTGCCGTCGAGTGTCTGGAACTAAAATCGGACACTTGACTAGGCAAACACCGCTGAGACCTCCATACTTCCAGAAATTCGTATGGAAACTACCGAATGACCCGACGTTCGGTAGAAAGAACCCCTCAAACAAGGGAATTCATTCAAACCCTCTCCAGGCTCTATAACACAGGCAATTCGCCTGTTTTCATTCCCTTGTTTGTGACCGACCGCAGGGCCAAAATGCATGGAACTGTTTTCGGATACTTTACCCATGCGGTCGGTCAAATCTTTGGAACCCCATATCTCACGAACCATTCATCCGAATGGGCTAATTTTTAAGTATGTTGGTCCCCCAGAATAGAGCTATCTGGGGATGTTGGATTTGTGGATGTACCCCAAGTATTTAGGGTACATCCAAAACTCGGGGAAAACTGTGTACACAATAAGGGGATTATGATGCTAGAGGAGGGGAGGAGATCTGTGGGAGGTTACTACTTAGAGATTGGATAATGTCTTAAGTGTTAGAACCTCCTCCCTTGCATGGGAGAGGGCTTTATAAGGAACTGTGGAATAAAGCTTGTCAGTCTACTCCTGAAACTGTGTGTCGTCCAGTTATTGGGATTGCGATGGGGATACTGCTGTATTACTTTACCTGCTGGAAACCTTGCCTATGGACTTAACATCACCTTGTTCCTGAGCCTCACTGGAATCTCTAGTGGAGAATAGCTGTGCAAGATCGGCTCTCCGCTACAGAAGTCTCCGAGTATACTATGGAGGTGATCGTGTGTGGCTGGGGGGGAACAGTCTAGCATATCATACTTGTGGTGCAAGTCCCAGATCAGCCGATACCCCGGCTTGGTAGCAGGCTTAAGGGGTTGAGTGACAGCAAGAGGCAGCGTTTAGGCTGATCCTCCCCACAGCCTTGGGTCGTCATGAAGTCCTTCACTTGGTAGCCACGAACTTGGGTATTCATATATGAAACCAAGTTCTTCCCTGTCAGGTGACTGCCATGACCCTGCTGGTGAGTCGCCGAATGTGGCATTGTGTGCAAGTTGTGTAGGTTAATAAATTTGGGTGGTATATGGGGTAAGGGTACAGAGTGAAAGGGAAGGTGGGGGGGGGGGGGTGTTTACCACATTTCTCGCTAAACCACAGAGAGTATGTCCTGACAGGCCTCCCGTATCATTTGGCCTTGCTCGTTCCCTTTGCGTTACTCATTTCGTGTTGTTGGTGCTTCGTCTTGTCTGAGTGGTTTGTGATTGGTCTAAATGTCTCCCCGTGGTAGCGCCGGGTGTCAACTGACACAACTATGTACATTGTGGGTGTCCACTCCTCTGTCCCTCTCTCATAAGGGCTAATATTGTGAGCTTTCGGATTTGGTCCAATTTCACCTCTCTCACCCTGTGTTATTCTGGTTGCCTACTGATGTGTCTTACGATGTGTCATTGCTTCCCTGTTCCCCTCCACTTCTTTCCAGGAATGTTTCCCACTCTTGTTTAGCTAACGTTTTATGATCTTGTAACTTATACCCTGTGTGTATCCTTGTCTCATAATCTATATTCGTGGTGACTTACTTAATCACAGTCTCTATACCTGGGGTGTCGGTCTGTTTCCACGCCTTTGCAATGTGTAGATTTGCTGCAATCAGTATGTGAAACATTATGAATGCTTGGGTTTTGGTGAATTGCTCTAGGGTCATGAAAAGGAGTCCGCACTCAGGTTCCAGTTTCACTGTTTGGTGTATAGTGTTTGAAATTATGTTGCCTACTTACGCCCAGTAGGCGGTGGTGCGGGGGCATGTCCACCATATGTGGTACATCGTAACTTTCTCCTTCTCACACCTCCAACACCTCATAGATGTTTGAGGGTAGATAGTCGCTAGCCTAGCCGGTACCATGTACTATCTGTACTGTATTTTTTGCGCATCAGCTCTAAGTGGGAAGCGCATCTGGATCTGCCCTTGTGTGCTATGAATGCCTTCTGCCAAAGTTCTGTTGTTAGTGTCTTGCCTATGTCTACTTGCCATGCCTCCTGGAACTTCTCCCGTTCCCCATCAAGTGGGTCAATCAGCAACCTGTATAGGTTGGAGATCATTATTTTCAGTATTGTTCTGGCTACGCAAATTCGTTCTATGTTCTTTGCTTTCCTAGGTGTAACTACCCCTGTGTCATGCTCTAGGAGTGACTTGAGTTGGAGGTATTAGAATAATTAGTGAGGTGGCAGACTGTATCGGCTCTGGAGGTCCGGGAATTGCATTAAGGTATTGTTGTGGTATAGGTGTTTGACCAGTGTGCAGCCTCCTCTTTCCCATGGCCTGTAGTTGAATGTGGGATTGGCAATGTGTATGCTCTGTATTGGGGTTGCTAAGGACCACGATTTAGTGTATCCCATTTGGGGTTTGGTTGCATCCCACGTTTTCAACAATAGAGATGTGGTGTCGGGCATTCCTATCATTTTAGGGCGTAATTCGTGATTTATCCAGAATAGATGGTGTAGACCTTTTGGGCATGCCCACGTCGATTCTATGTCTACCCATTGTGGTCTGTCCTCCGACTTATGTGCTAGCACTGCCGTGGCCAAGAGGGTCACTTTGTAATATGATAATAGTTATAACTCAAACATGGTGGGATGACACATATGACTGGGCAGTTAACTTAAATGGGTACATGTTATTTAGGAAGGATAGGAAAAACAAGAAGGGTGGTGGGGTATGTTTGTATGTCAACCATGATTTAAAGCCAAATCTTAAGCAAATGGAATGCGATGAGGAAAATGTGGAAGCTTTATGGGTAAATATCTGCTTGGGGGAAAAGAAGGGAAACCAACTATTGGTTGGGATATATTATAAACCACCTAATGTTAATATTGACGAGGAACAACAGCTGTTTGAGCAAATTGAGAAAGCTGCAAATCTGGGTAACACTTTAATTATTGGAGATTTTAATTACCTGGACATAAATTGGGACAGAGGGACTAGTAGCTCAGCAAAGGGAATTAGGTTTTTAAACTTGTTAAATGACACCTTCATGTCACAACTAGTACAAGCACCAACTAGAATGGACGCTTGTCTGGACCTGGTTTTAACAAACAGCGTTGATCTTTTGACCAACATTCAAGTAGGTGAGCACTTGGGAAATAGTGATCACAATATAGTGTCCTTTGAAATAAACTCAAAAAAACAAAAGCACATGGGGTATACTAAAACATATAATTTTAAAAAGGCCAATTTCAATAATTTAAGGGAAGCTTTACAATATATTGACTGGCATAAACTCTTTAGTGAAAAGAACACTGAGGATAAATGGATCATCTTCCAACAAATATTAGAAAGGTACATTTCTCAGTATGTACCATTGGGAAATAAATATAAAAGAAACAAATTAAAACCAATGTGGCTTAGTAGAAAAGTAAAACAATAGATTAAAAATAAGAAAAGGGCATTTAACCCCTTAAGACCGCAGCCAAATGTACAAGTTGTGATCCAAAAAAACCGCAAACAAAACCTGGCATTTGCGCTATATGTCTGTCCAACCGTAATTCACCTCTTTCATATTAAATGCACCCACACTTATTATATATCATTTTATTCAGGGGAAACAGGGCTTTCATTTAACATCAAATATTTAGGTATGGAACATAATTTAATATGAAAAAAATATAAAAAAATGGGAGAAAATAAGATTTTTTTTAATTGTTTTAGTTCTACGTGACATTTTAACTGTGAATGTCAAAATACTGTTTGCTTTTACTGCAATACAATACACATATTTGTATTCAGCGCTGTCTTACGTGTAAAACAGTACCCCCTATGTACAGGTTTTATGGTGTTTTTGGAAGTTACAGGGTCAAATATAGCGTGTTACATATTTTAATTTTTTCACATTGAAATTCGCCAGATTGGTTACGTTGCCTTTGAGACCATATGGTAGCCCAGGAATAAGAATTACCCCCATGATGGCATACCATTTGCAAAAGTAGACAACCCAAGGTATTGCAAATGAAGTATGTCCAGTCTTTTTTAGTAGCCACTTGGTCACAAACACTGGCCAAAGTTAGTGTTAATATTTTAAAAAAGCAAAAAACTAATTTGAACGCAAATTTTGGCTACTAAAAAAAACTGAACATACCCTATTTGCAATACCCTGGGTTGTCTGCTATTGCAAATGGTATGACATCATGCGGATAATTTTCATTCCTGGGCTACCATACGGTCTCAAAGGCAACCTGGTGAATTTTAATGTGAAAAAACTGAAATGCAAACCTTATATTTGACTCCCTGGCTATTGAGACTCAATGGGATCAGGGCCGGATTAGCATAGGGGCTGATGGAGCTACAGGCCTGACTGGTATTTTAAGGCACAGACGGTATTTGAGGCTGCCTGGTCGTGACGGTATTGCAGTAATACCGGCAATACAAATGCAAATATTTTTCTCAGTATAAAAGGAGATTACTCTGCAATACCAGCACCGTCCAGTAGGGGTCACTGTGTATGGACAGAGGCAGGGATAGGATGTTACAGCATCTCCCTGCCTCTCTCTACTCACTGATCCATGGGGGAGCAGCTACAGGGAGACATGGGGACACTGAGACACTAGGGGACACTGTGAGACATGGGGACACTGAGACACTAGGGGTCACATGGGAACACTGAGAAACTAGGGGATACTGGGAGAGGTGGGGACACTGAGACACTTGGGGACACTGGGAAACATGGGAACACTGAGATGCACATGGGGATGCTGTGAGACATAGGGACACACATTGGGACATGGAGACACTAGGGACACAGTGTCTCAATGTCTCCCAGTGTCCCCATGTCTCCCAGTCAGTGTCCCTAGTGTCTCAGTGTCCCCATGGCTCCCAGTGTCCCCTAGTCTGCCAGTGTCTGTGTCCCCATGTCTCTCAGTATTCCCATGTCTCTGAGTGTCCCCAAATGTCTGTGTCCCCATGTCTCCTAGTGTCCCCATGTCTCTCAGTGTCCCTATGTCTCCCGGCCAGTGTCCCTAGTGTCTCAGTGTCCCCATGTCTCCCAGTGTCTGTGTCCCCATGTCTATGTGTCCCCATGTCTCCCAGTGTCCCCAAATGTCTGTGTCCCTATGTCTCCCAGTGTTCCCGTGTCTATGTCCATAAGTGCTCCCATGTCTCCCAGTGTCCCCAAGTGTCTCAGGGCCCCCATGTCTCCCAGTGTCCCAAAGTGTCTCAGTGTCCCCGGGTCTCTCAGTGTCCCCATGTCTCACTGTGTCCCCTTGTCTCTGAGTGTCCCCTAGTATCCTACTGACACTGGACATACTGAGACATAGGGACACTTGGAGAAATGGGGACACAGACACTGGGAGACTAGGGAACTGGGTGACATGGGGACACTGACACTGTGATACATATGGACACTGATGCCAGGCTGGCCTTCCAATTCTTTGGTGGACAGACATGCTCCCTTTTTGGGCATGTTCGCCCCTTTTTGGCAGTTCTGGCCACGTGATTCGCGTCAGTGGCCCGCCCTTTTACCCCACCCATTGACTTCCTGCTTCACTGGACACTGCTGTTAGGGGGGCATGGATTTACTTGAAAGATGAAAGCATAAATTAGATAAAGAGATTAGCATTGAGTATGTGTTTTTTTTTTTATTCTTTATTTTTCGTGTGCAATGAAGAGTACATGTGCAGGGCCACAATAGCCTCCATACGACAGACATTATCATAAGCATTTTGCAAGATTCTAGGCACACATTTTTCTGAGTATATACAGTCTCAATGTTATAACGAGTGAATTGAGGTGTAGAACTGTTTGGGTTAAAGGCACCCTTCTAAAGAGATCACCCTGAGTACTGCGGGGCCGTTGGTGGAGGGGGGTGGGTAGTGACGGCTATGTCTGATAGCTATTCTGTTCCCCTGTCGCGTCTCACTTGCCGTGGGTGAGCTATGTGTCTCGTGGCCTCGGTGTGAGTGGTTGGGGCTTGTGTGGTGATAGTTGCGGATTCACTTTGTGTTGCCCCCTATCATGTCTAGGTCCCGTCTCGTGTCTCATCTGATCGTGGTCATTAGTGTACTTCAGCGTGCGCGGTATTCTTGGAGTCATAGAGTGCTATGTAGTCCTAGGAGTGGTTGCGTGTTACGCTGGTCTAGTTTACTGCTATTAAAGGTTGGGTCTAGTTGTGTGAAAGTCGCTGTGTTGCGTCTGGGTTGAATTGTGCACGAGGGGCAAGAGGCTAGAAGTGTGTGCGCTGCTGTCATTTCCCTTTAACCCCAGGGAGGGAGAGGGAGGTGGTTTCACCGTGGCAGTGTTTGTCAGCTCCCTTGGGCCTTTTTGCCCGTTACAATAACCGTTGGGGTATGACAGACTGTTTGTAAAGATGAATGTTTGTAAAGTTATGAACAGTTGCGACATAAAACTTTTAAACTGTTTAAACTAAGGCCTATAAGGCTGTATGCAGGTAGAGTTCGTTCAGGTTTTAGTGCCCCAGCTTGGTCCAGGTGTCATGAGTAGATCTGCGCCTGTTGTCCCTGGTCGGTGTGCAAGCCTCGTTGTTGGGGCCTGTGCAGGGTTCAGTGTCAGGGTACCTGTAGTCTCTACCTCTGATAAGAGGAGAGACTTAGACGTTTTCCCGTTCAAAAGGGCTGTTTCCTCCGTTCCTCGCGGTCCCTCCGGTCGGTTACACGCCGGCCGCGAGGGATCCACGCCCTTTTATGACGTGACGCTCAGTAGCCGACGTCATGACGCCAAGCCGGCGCGACCTGTCACTCAAACCCTGAACACGAACCAGGACTCGTCGGGGGTGTGATTACCTCCTAGAACCGGGGTATTTAATAGAGCTTGCCGCATTTGCTCATTGCCCTGTCGTGGTTCTAGCCAGTCTAGTCACTCAGTGCTCTTGTATGTCTATTGTCTCTTTGGTTCTGACCCGGCTTGTTTGTATCACTCTGCTTATCTCTGTTATCCTTTGACCCGGCTTGTCTCTCGCTTACCTGTCTTCTCGTTCCCTCGACCTCGGCTTGCCTCTGACCATTCTCTACTTACTCCTTACGTTAAGTCCGGCCATTCTAAGGTCCGGTATACGTACCTACTACACTTTGTACTCTGCGTGTTGGATCCCTGTCCCGATCCTGACATTACGACAGGGCCAATGGATCCTGCAGGTACAAGTAGTCAGCTTGGTCCTTCCGATCCTAGGTTTGACGCCATGGAACATAGAATGGATCAGATGGCCTTAGCACTACAGGCGTTATTATCTCGTCCTAATAACCCACCAGAAGCGATGCGTAATAATTCTATCTCCCCTGTAAGTTCAGGTTTAGAGGTAGCCACGGTAGGTGCCTCCTCTCGTATTACCTCACCTGTACGTTATGGTGGTTCTCCTGAGAAGTGTCGAGGTTTTTTAAAACAAATCAGTATCCACTTCGAATTACAACCCCGTTCCTATCCTACAGATAGGGCGAAGGTCGGATTTATTATCACCTTACTCGTTGAGAAAGCTCTGAGATGGGCCAATCCGTTGTGGGAAAACGATAATCCATTAGTATATAATTATAATGCCTTTGTAGCTGCTTTTAGAAGAACTTTTGACCCTCCTGGTAGAAAGGTCAATGCAGCCAGATTACTGTTGCGCCTTAGACAAGATAACCAAACTCTTGTGGAGTATGCACTAGAGTTCAGGTCCTTGGCGGCAGAAGTTAAGTGGAATGAACAGGCTTATATAGACGTATTTTTAAACGGATTATCAGATGTAATACTTGATGAGGTTGCTACTAGAGAGCTTCCTGAGAATTTGGAGGATTTAATTTCTTTTATCTCTCGCATTGATGAACGCTTAAGAGAGAGACAGAACACTCGAGATAGAACCTGTAGACCTTCCTTCAAACTAGCTCCCTCATTTCTAAGTCCTGAGATCAAAACCTTACCTTTTCCAGAACCTATGCAGATAGGCAATACTCATCTCTCAGAAGAGGAGAGACAGTACAGGAGAAGGGAGGGGCTGTGTATGTACTGTGGAGTCAGAGGTCACTTACGCCTAAATTGTCCTAAACGATCGGGAAACGCTCGCACCTAAGTTTCTCTAGAGGACAGGCCTTGGGTGTTTCTATTTTGTCCTCTACTCATAATTATAAAGATCATAGGCTTGTGCTACCCGTTTCCTTAACTTGGGAGAGGGGAGTAGTAGAGACTGTGGCATTGATAGATTCCGGAGCTGCTGAGAGCTTTATCGACCAAGTTTTTGTCACTAAACACACTATCCCATCTCAGTTAAGGGAGACGCCCTTGGCCGTTGAGGCCATAGATGGTAGACCTTTAGTTGAGCCTGTGATTTTTCGTGAAACCATACCCGTTAACTTAACTGTTGGTATTTTACACGAGGAAGACATATCTCTGTTACTCATTTCATCTCCTTCTGTTCCCATAGTCCTGGGGTATTCTTGGTTAAAGAGACATAACCCTATTATTGATTGGGAATTAGGGGAGATAATCTCATGGGGTCAGAATTGTCAGGAGAAGTGTTTACAGAAAGTCTCACCACTTTGCATAGTTAATGCATCCACTCAGTCTACCGACCCTACAGAAGTACAAATACCTCCACTGTATCTGGACTTAAAGGCGGTATTTGACAAAAAGAAGGCCGATACTTTACCCCCACACAGGTCCTTTGATTGTAAGATTAATCTACTCCCTGGTACCATGCCTCCCAGGGGCAATGTATACCCTTTGTCTACTAAAGAGAACTTAGTCCTAGAGGAGTATATTCGTGAAAATCTAGACAAAGGATTTATTAGGAGATCTTCCTCCCCTGCCGGGGCTGGTTTTTTTTTTGTTAAAAAGAAGGATGGTACACTGAGACCTTTCATTGACTACCGAGGTTTGAACAAAATAACCGTTAGAAATGCCTACCCGATTCCTTTGATTACCGAGCTCTTTGATCGTTTAAAGGGTTCCAAGATTTTCACCAAGTTAGATCTCAGAGGGGCATATAACTTGGTGAGGATTCAGCAGGGTCACGAGTGGATGACGGCGTTCAACACTCGATATGGGCACTACGAGTATACCGTAATGCCTTTTGGTCTCTGCAATGCGCCGGCAGTATTTCAGGACTTGATCAATGAAGTTCTTAGGGAGTTTCAACAGGACTGCGTTATTGTATACCTGGATGATATTCTTATACATTCTAGGGACATTGAGACTCACCACAGACAAGTCAGAAGGGTTTTGCGCAAACTTCTTCAACATGGCTTGTACTGCAAACTGGAGAAATGTAGTTTTGATCAGTCCCAGACAAACTTTCTTGGTTATGTGATTTCTGGGGAAGGGTTTAAGATGGATCCGGATAAACTCCAGTCCATTTTAGACTGGCCCTTACCTAAGGGTCTCAAGGCCATTCAGAGGTTTATTGGATTCTCCAATTATTATAGGCGCTTCATTAAGGGTTACTCGTCAATTATTGCTCCTATCACCAATATGACCAGACAGGGGGCTGACACTAAGAATTGGTCTACTGAAGCACTTCTTGCTTTCAAAACCCTCAAAGAACTTTTTGCTTCCGCACCAATTTTAGTTCACCCTGATACTACTCTGCCTTTCCTACTCGAAGTAGACGCCTCAGAGACAGGTGTAGGCGCTATCCTGTCCCAAAGGTTAGGTGTGGATAAACCATTACATCCATGTGGTTTTTTTTCCAAAAAGCTATCTGGCCCGGAGAGCAGATATGACATTGGTGACAGGGAACTACTAGCAGTTATCATGGCTTTAAAGGAATGGAGACATTTATTGGAAGGGACCTTACATCCTGTTACTATTTAACGGACCACAAGAACTTGTCCTATATTGGGGAGGCCAAGCGATTGTCCTCCAGGCAAGCTCGTTGGTCTTTATTTCTCACCCATTTCAATTACGTACTCACTTACAGACCTGGTTCTAAGAATTCTAAAGCCGATGCTTTGTCTCGCCAATATGAACCTTCTACTGTGTCTGAGCCAGTGTTGTCCTCTATAGTCCCCAAGTGCAATATTATCGCCAACACAAGTCTTAAAATTCATTCTCCACTGCTTGACCGTATCATGAAGTTGCAACATCTGGCACCTAGGCAGACTCCTGTGGCAAGACACTTCGTTCCCCCTGAACTCCAAAGGGAGCTCTTACAGTGTTTCCACGAGAGTAAGGTGGCGGGGCATCCTGGTATTCGCAAGACATATTCCTTAATCTCTAAAGATTTCTGGTGGCCTTCTTTACGAAAGGATATTAAGGATTTCATTGCAGTGTGTGAGATCTGTACTAAGACTAAGCAACCTCATACTCTTCCATGTGGTCTATTACAGCCCTTGGGCATTCCAGAAAGACCATGGTCCTGTTTGGCCATGGACTTTATTGTTGATTTGCCTATTTCTAAAAAACAGACTGTTATTCTCACTGTAGTCGATAGGTTTACTAAGATGGCTCATTTTGTGCCTTTACCTAAACTTCCGACTTCTCCTGAATTGGCGGAAATATTCGCTAAAGAAATTTTTCGTTTACATGGGATACCTTCCGAAATTATTTCTGATAGAGGTTCCCAATTTGTTTCACGTTTCTGGAGATCTTTCTGTTCTCAATTGGGCATCAAATTGAATTTTTCTTCTGCTTATCACCCTCAGTCTAACGGAGCTGCTGAACGTACCAATCAAAAAATTGAACAATATTTGCGTTGTTTTGTCTCCGAACATCAGGACGATTGGGTCGGTTTGATTCCTTGGGCAGAGTTCGCACACAATAATCTTGTTTGTGATTCCACTTGTTCTAGCCCCTTTTTCATGAATTATGGCTTTCATCCTTCCATTCTTCCCTCGGTCTCTCCTTCCCAAGGGGTACCGTCGGTTGATGTTCATGTTGCCAATCTGAGGAAGTTGTGGGATCAGACTCGACAAATTCTCCTACATAATTCCATGTTGTTCAAGAAACACGCTGATAAACGCAGAAGGGCGGCTCCTGTTTTTGTTCCTGGTGATAGGGTATGGTTGAGTACAAAAAACATTAGTTTAAAGGTTCCTTCTATGAAGTTCGCGCCTCGTTACATTGGCCCTTACAGGGTCCTGGCTCGTATTAACCCGGTTGCGTATCGTCTAGTACTTCCATCTGCCTTACGCATCCCTAACTCTTTTCATGTTTCCTTGCTGAAACCGTTAATTTGCAACAGATTTTCCTCCACTGTTTCCTCTCCCCGCCCTGTTCAGGTTGAGGGTCAGGAGGAGTACGAGATCAACTCCATCATCGATTCTCGAATTTCTCGAGGGAGGTTACAGTATCTTGTCGACTGGAAGGGATATGGTCCTGAGGAGAGGACTTGGGTACCTCAGGAGGATGTTCATGCTCCTCGCCTCCGCAGGGCTTTTCACTCCCGCTTTCCATCTCGTCCCGGATGCTTCCGCCCGGTGGGCGTTTCTGAGGGGGGGGGGTACTGTCAGGGTACCTGTAGTCTCTACCTCTGATAAGAGGAGAGACTTAGACGTTTTCCCGTTCAAAAGGGCTGTTTCCTCCGTTCCTCGCGGTCCCTCCGGTCGGTTACACGCCGTCCGCGAGGGATCCACGCCCTTTTATGACGTGACGCTCAGTAGCCGACGTCATGACGCCAAGCCGGCGCGACCTGTCACTCAAACCCTGAACACGAACCAGGACTCGTCGGGGGTGTGATTACCTCCTAGAACCGGGGTATTTAATAGAGCTTGCCGCATTTGCTCATTGCCCTGTCGTGGTTCTAGCCAGTCTAGTCACTCAGTGCTCTTGTATGTCTATTGTCTCTTTGGTTCTGACCCGGCTTGTTTGTATCACTCTGCTTATCTCTGTTATCCTTTGACCCGGCTTGTCTCTCGCTTACCTGTCTTCTCGTTCCCTCGACCTTGGCTTGCCTCTGACCATTCTCTACTTACTCCTTACGTTAAGTCCGGCCATTCTAAGGTCCGGTATACGTACCTACTACACTTTGTACTCTGCGTGTTGGATCCCTGTCCCGATCCTGACATTCAGGAGTCCCAGGGCGGCCATCAACGCTGGTCCCTCCGTGTGGTTTGTAGTGCTTGTCGTCTTTGGTGATCCAGAGTGTCCCTGGTGTCGACCACCTGTAGGCTAGTCCTGCTTCTTGGAGTTGTTTGGTGATTGGGTGCATGCTCTTGCGCCACATCAGTGTGGCTCTGCTTAGATCCTGAAAGAAGTATAGTTTGCTTTCCTCTAACTCAAATGGGGTTTTGCCTTGCATAGCTGCCATTAGTCCAAGTTTGTCAGACACAGATTGGCATCTGTATCATGTGGTGGGTGCCTGTGGGGATTTGGCTATCCTGTAAACCCCGTTGAAGTGAAAGGTTTTAGCGTGCTTGGCTGGGAGGAGTGCGGCCGCAAGGCGCCTGGTAATGTGCGGTAGCTCCTCCAGCGGCACCGTCTCAGGTACTCCCCTGATCTTGATGTTTTTGCGGCGCCCTCTGTCGTCTAGTAGATTGACTTGTCTGGACATTGCCGCTTGTGTGGATTGTAGGTTGTGCAGCTTCTCCCCCATTATTTGATAGTTCTTCCTCAGTCCCTTGACCTCCTCCTCAATCGCCTGGGTGCCTGAGTTCAGTGCGCTGGGGTACCAGTCCTCCAGGTCTGTGAGGTTCCAGGGCCAGTAATCCCCAGCTGTGGTCTGAGGCCTCTCTCCCGCCCGGTAGCCCGGGCCGCCTGGGCGTTTATTTTTGGAGCCGGGCGTCTGAAAAAATGGCATCGGCGGTATCAGTGGGCTCTGCTGGGCTCTGTGGCGGTTAACCCAGGATGCCTCGGATTGATGCGGATTGATGTACTTTCAGCCGGAGCTCCGCGGCCGCACGGCCGGTCCGGTCCGGTGTCAGGCTCCGCCCCCCCTAGAGTATGTGTTTTCTTATAGCTGCATCCTTTGAGTTTCCCTCCAACACCAACTCCATCAGATACATGACGCTTGAGAGTTATGACTGTTTTAGTGTTTTTGGTCGATAAGATTCTGTAATTAGGCCCCATCATATTTGTCAGCACCAGGCCCACTGGGCTCTTAATCTGGCCCTGAATGGGATACATGAGCATGAATCGATTTGGCATATCTCATCTACGGGACCAGCTAGAGGGTGGAAATAAAAAAATAAAAAAAACACCACAAATAAAGCAGTAAACATGGTATGGTAAACATGACTTAGTTTTCTTCTTTGGGGTTAGCCACTTAATAGGAAGAAAAGATATCAAAGCATGGGGAATAGAAAAAAGTGAACATGAAACCTTTGAGCATGTCCTCTCTGCAATCTTTATGGCCAGCAGGGCCGCCATCAGGGGGTGACAACCATAACAGTTGTCACGGGCCGGAGGCCCTGGGGGGCCCGGCCGCCCGGGCCCCACGTGTAGCGGCGGAACTGCCGCCGGTACAGTTGCACCGGCACCCGCACGCTGATGGGGCCCATCGGGTGGCCCATGCACTTAGGGCCACCCGATGGGCCCCATATCTTCAGGGGCCCGGTCAGCGCTGTGGCCGTGGTATAGCGCAACCGGGCCCCTTTAAAAAAAAAATGACGCTGCAGTGCAAGTGCTGCTGGGAGGAAGTGGTCACTTCCTCCCAGCTCACTCCGCGCGGGAGCAGCGCCCGACAATGAAGAGGGAGAGCCAGACGACTGCCAGTCCCATCAGCCCCAGCCAGCCACCTCCTGCAAAGACAAGGTAAGAAACAGGAGGGTGGCTGGAAAATGAGCTGTGTGTGTGAATGTATGTCTGTATGTCTGTCTGTCTGTTTGTGTGTATGTATGTCTGTCTGTGTGTATGTCTGTCTGTGTGTATGTCTGTCTGTGTGTATGTATGTCTGTCTGTGTGTATGTATGTATGTTTGTGTGTATGTATGTCTGTCTGTCTGTGTGTATGTATGTCTGTTTGTGTGTATGTATGTCTGTCTGTGTGTATGTCTGTCTGTGTGTATGTATGTCTGTCTGTGTGTATGTATGTATGTCTGTCTGTGTGTATGTCTGTCTGTCTGTGTGTATGTCTGTCTGTTTGTGTGTATGTATGTCTGTATGTATGTCTGTGTGTATGTCTGTCTGTCTATCTTTGTGTATGTCTGTCTGTCTGTATGTCTGTGTGTATGTCTGTCTGTCTGTTTGTGTGTATGTATGTCTGTATGTATGTCTGTCTGTTTGTGTGTCTGTCTGTGTGTATGTCTGTTTGTGTGTATGTATGTCTGTGTGTCTGTGTATGCATGTCTGTCTGTGTGTATGTCTGTCTGTCTGTATGTCTGTCTGTGTGTATGTATGTATGTCTGTGTCTGTCTGTCTGTGTGTATGTATGTCTGTGTCTGTCTGTGTGTCTGTCTGTATGAATGTATGTCTGTATGCATGTATGTCTATCTGTATGCATGTCATTATGTGTGTATGAATGTCAGTATATGTATGTCTGCATGTCATTATGAATATGTGTATGTCTGTCTGTCTGTATGAATGTATGTCTGTATGCATGTATGTCTATCTGTATGCATGTCATTATGTGTGTATGAAGGTCAGTGTATGTATGTCTGTATGTCATTATGAATGTGTGTGTATGAATGTCAGTGTATGTATGTCTGTATGTCATTATGAATGTGTGTATGTATGGATGTCAGTGTCTGTATGGATGTATGGATGCCAGTATGAATGTATGTATGTAACTATGTATGTCTGTATATATATCTGTATGGATGTCTGTATGGATGTATGGATGCCAGTATGAATGTATGTATGTAACTATGTATGTCTGTATGTATATCTGTATGTATGTCTGTATGCATGTATGTCTATCTGTATGCATGCCATTATGTGTCTATGAATGTCAGTGTATGTATGTCTGCATGTCATTATGAATGTGTGTATGTATGTCTGTCTATCTGTCTGTATGAATGTATGTATGCCAGTATGAATGTATGTCTGTATGTCATTATGAATGTGTGTATGAATGTATGTATGCCAGTATGAATGTATGTCTGTATGTCATTATGAATGTTTGTATGGATGGATGTCAGTGTCTGTATGAATGTATGTATGCCAGTATGAATGTATTTATGTATGCATGTCTGTATGCATGTATGTCTATCTGTATGCATGTCATTATGTGTGTATGAATGTCAGTGTATGTCAGTATGAATGTCTGTCTGTATGTCATTATGAATGTGTCTGTGTCTGTATGTCCTTATGCATGTGTGTCTGTATGTATGTTAGTATGTGTCTGTCACTATGAACGCCTGTGTGTCTGTATATGTGTGTATGTCTCAGTATGTGTGTGTCAGTATGTATGCCTATATGCGTATCAGTATGTGTGTCTGTTAGTATGTATCAGTGTGTGTGTGTGTATCTGTGTCCTTTTGTATCAGTGAATGTGTTTGTGTCTGTGTGTGTATTCCTGTGGGCGGGATTTGGAGGCGGTCTCTGTGGGCGGTTTTGGAGGCGGGCCCCCAGGGGCCCAGACTCTGAGCTCAGTTAGGGGCCCTAAAATTTCTGGTGGCGGCCCTGATGGCCAGTATTGGAATAAGAGGGCTCATTAGTTCAAACGAAGGGAGTGATATTGGCAACGTTCCATTGGTGAGTAGAGGCCTTAGCCGAGCCAGGCACCCCATCCATTGAGAGAACTAGTTCTGCAAGGAAGTCTGCTGCTTGGATTAGCTTGTGCAGAGTTCTATCTTTAGTGACCTGCAGGGATGTGGGTTTGCCCCACCGATAGGGCACCTTTCCAAAGGACGATGGTAGCCGGGCAGAGTGTTTGTTGCCACTGCAAAATAGACCTTGAGAGGTCTACATAGATAGACAGGGATCTTTTTTTCAAACTCCAGTGTGGGAGAGACTTTCACCGCAGCTAACACCACCATTTTGTTAGGGTGGGACACAAATTGGATAATAAGTTCCCGGGGACTAGATCCAGGAGCTCTGACAGACGTGTGGAAACTAAAGAACCCATCAAGGAGGAGTCAACATAAGTAATGCAAGATTTTGCATTATCCACAGCCTGTGGGGATACACAGGATACCCTGAGTTGAGATTCCTGCGACGGTGCTTAATATCATATTCGGTGAGTTTCTGACCATGTCTGCTTGGTTATGTAATAGTTATTCCTGATTTATAGTTGTGACAAACTCCCCTCTCCAAGTGAGTTTGCCACAAGCTCCTGGAGGAGCCTGCTTGCCAGCCTCCTGCCCACAGACTATGGGCCCTGCAGGGAAACCTGTAAAAGACTACCAAACTTGATCGACTGTGAGCACTGATTTCCCTGGAACTGTTTTGGGCATAGGACCATGTGCACGGTCGGTCAAAACTATGACTTCCAGGAAATTACTGAACCCCTGCTCTGATCTGGGTGATTTATGGATATGTTGTTCACCCAGATCAGGGCTATCAGGGGATGTGATTTTGTTTTGGGACTTTTTAGAAATGTGTGTTTTTTTCGGCCTGGGGATAATTGAGTTGATATAGTAATTAACTCAATTATCTCCCAAGCAGAGGGGAGGAATTGTCTGCCTTGTATGGGAGTGCCTTACTTTGTAAATGTGTTGTTATTGGTTTGGAAGTTTGTGTCCCTGTGCCCAACAAGGTCCACCTGGGTGCAGAGGCGGCTCTCTAATTAGGCGGTTTAGGCGGCCGCCTAAAGCCTCGCGCTGGCGGGGGCCTCGTGGCCGCCTAAACCGCCTGTTGGCAGAGTGTGTCAGGTCCTCGGTCAGTGACCGAGGACCTGACACCAGGAGGGGGCCCGGCGGCTTGCCCGGCTTGCCCCTCCTGGCTGCCCGGCCACCATCGCAGACACTGGTCTGCAGCTCCGCAGTGTGCAGAGCTGCAGACCATGTGACTTGCGAGACTTGGCCAATCAGAGCGTTGCCGCGGGTTACCACGGCAACGCTCTGAAATCTCGCGATACTACACAGTCTGCAGCTCTGCGGAGCTGCAGACTGGGAGCAGTGGCCACCGGACCACCAGGGAGCCCACTGGACCGCCAGGGAAAGGTAGGCTCTCCCTCCCCATCACCCCCCACCACACTCATCCTCACCCCACACCACCATCACCACCCCCAGCCTCACCCATCACCCCCCTCAGCCTAACCCCACCATCAACCCCCACCACCCTCACCATCACCCCCCACCACCCTCAGCCTCACCATCACCCCCCACCACCATCACCATCCCCCCCTCAGCCTCAGCCCCACCCCACCATCACCCCCACCTCAGCCTCACCCCCCACCACCCTCAGCCTCACCCCTACCACCCTCAGCCTCACCCCCCACCACCCTCACCATCACCCCCCACCACCCTCAGCTCCACCCCCCACCACCCTCACCATCACCCCCCACCACCATCAGCCTCACCATCAGCATTACCCCCTCACTCTCACATTACCCCCCTCACTCTCACATTACCCCCCTCACTCTCACATTACCCCCCTCACTCTCACATTACCCCCCCACTCTCACATTACCCCCCTCACTCTCATATTACCCCCCCTCCCTCTCACATTACCCCCTCCCTCTCACATTACCATCACCCCCCTCCCTCTCACATTACCATCACCCCCCCTCCCTCTCACATTACCATCACCCCCGCTCCCTCTGACAATCACCCCCCACTCCCTCTCACCATCATCCCCCGCTCCCTCTCACCATCACCCCCTGCTCCCTCTCACCATCGCCCACTCTCACCATCGCCCCCTCTCACTATCGCCCCCTCTCACCCTCACCATCGCACCCCCTCTCCCTCTCACCATCACACTCCCCTCACTCTCACATTACCCCCCCTCACTCTCACATTACCCCCCTCACTCTCACATTACCCCCCCTCACTCTCACATTACCCCCCTCTCACTCTCACATTACCCCCTCCCTCTCACGTTACCATCACCCCTCCCTCTCACATTACCATCACCCCCCGCTCCCTCTCACATTACCATCACCCCCCGCTCCCTCTGACCATCACCCCCCCGCTCCCTCTGACCATCACCCCCCTGCTCCCTCTGACCATCACCCCCCCGCTCCCTCTGACCATCACCCACCGCTCCCTCTCACCATCGCACCCCCTCTCCCCCACTCCCTCTCACCATTGCACCCCCTCTCCCTCTCACCATCGCACCCCCTCTCCCTCTCACCATCGCACCCCCTCTCCCTCTCACCATTACCCTCCCCTCTCACTCTCACCATCACCCCCACACCATCACCCCCCTCTCACCATCACCCGTCTCTCCCTCTCACCATCACCCCCCCTATACACACAACACACTTCAAGCAGCTACCCCATACACATAGGGTCTCAGACAAAAACGCAAACATGCTCACAGAGACATACATTCACACACACAAGGATACTCTCTGTCAGACACACTCTCAGGCACATACACAGGTAGACAGTGCATCAATGTGTATATGTGACACTTTTTTGTTAGTGGGGCCTCATGTTTGCATTTCGCCTAAGGCCTCATAAAGTCTAGAGCCGCCTCTGCCTGGGTGTCACCCTTGTTGGGAAACTTGCATAAAAGGCCAGTGTGCCTCCATTAAAATGCTAATCCAGCTTACACTCCAAAACTGTGTGTCGTCCTGTTATTGGACTGAAAGAAGATTTACTCCTGTGTCTGCTGTTCCAGCTTGCAGGGGATTCAATGGGGAAAGTCCTTGTAAGGACTAGAGCTAATTCCCCATTCGGCTCCAGGAAGGAGTGGTTCCAGGGCCCCAGTTGAGCCACGGCAACTGTGGACAGAAGTGCTGCAGTTTGTCCCCTGTTCCTGCTACGCTCTCTGGACTAGGAGAGGTCTACCCACTGGAAGCTGGATCCAGGTCTTGGGTCCAGGGTGGGTGGAGGACAGCGAGACCTCAACAAAGCTGTGGTCGTGTGGTCTACGGTGGTTATGGTGTTCCAGTGCAGTGATTATGGTACTCGCAAGTACTAGGAAGAAGCGATAGATGGAGGTACCTGGTCAGGGTCCCAGGCGGTCTGTTACATTAGTCAAGGTCATTTGTTGGGCCTGTATGTCAAGGGAGTCCTCCTCTGTGGCCTTAATTCTGTCTCACAAGGTATGCAGCTCTTCCCATAATATAGATAGATCAGCGTGAATTAACTGGCGTATATCGCAGATAAAAGCTTAAATATCGCTTTTTGTAGCCGTGGTATTGTTGTCCGAGGAAGTATGGTTGACTCCCCCCAACACTAGGGGATACGGCTTCATAGTCTGGCACTTTGCTTCCTCTGTGCAGATCCAATCTCTCCCTGCCTAGCCCCCTTTCTCACAGCCACCTCCCCCCTTCTGCGTGGCTCCAGTCTCTGGGAGGAAGTGACTCACGGCACTCACTTCTTCCCAGGCTGCAGATAAGCAAGGGGTCCAGTCACGCTATTAAAGTTAAAGGGCCACAGCGCCAGACCGGTGGTAGTTCCTCGCGGGCCACCTGAAATCCTTTGGCGGGCTGTAAGTTGTGCAGGTCTGGGCTATATGATACTCTAAATAAAATAGTCAGAAACATATTATTTTCTGTCCACACCCAGAAAGCAATCTGACAGTGCCTCTTCTGAGACCAAACTTTGGATCCAACCCTGCACCACAATGGCCTTAACTAGGCTGCCAAATCCGCCCGTCCAGAAACCTGTGTGGATAGGTTTGCCTTCAAAATTCTTGCCAGCTGAGCCCACAGTGTTGCTTTGTAAGATTAGTAGATACAATAATAATAATTTGAATGGATTATTCGAGGCCCTTAAAGAAAGAATGAACAGTAACGATGACAAGGGACCACACTGACATGTTCCTTTTAATAGGGTGAACCGGGGTGACAGTTTTCCATTTATATTAAGATATGCTGATGAGCAGTCATAAGGGGACTTGATCCATGCAAACATGCCATTACCAAATCATTTGTAAGGTCTGGTACATAAAGTTAAAGTTCACCAGCCAGATTAAGGGCTTCCTGGGCCTCCTGATTTTGTTGGGAAAATGAGTAAGATGAAAAACACAGATTAATTGTATTTGATATCTATAACCCCTTAAGGACACATGACATGTGTGACATGTCATGATTCCCTTTTATTTCAGAAGTGTGGTCCTTAAGGGGTTAAAGTAACATAACAATGTATTGAAAATGTGTTTAGTTCAGGTTGTAGGTGTGTTAGTGCATGTGTGTATTTTTATGGAGTGCCTGTGTTTAAATGCCTATCACTAGCTGCCCAATGAGGCAAAAGCTGTTTTACTGTGGTTTATTTATGTATATAAATCAATGTATTTTATATATTATAAATATGTTGTATCAAAAAATCTGCTTATAATATATACATGTATTTTAATATATGTGCGTACAGATATATATATATTTTTTCAATTAAACCTTGTCCTTTCCACATATCTGTGTGCACGCCCACACACATGCACTCATTGACCCAATACAAACACTTATATTCACCAACCCATGCAGATACACACACTGATTGTCCCATACGCACACTCATTGACCCTTTCAGATACAAGCTCACTCACACACACTGACCCACACACACACTGGCTTTGGTGTTGTATGTGTTTGGAGGAGACATACCTTCAAAGAGATCCATTTACATGGTGGCTTCTGGGGAAGAGGAGAAACAGATATATTCTTACCGAATTTGGGCATCCTTCATCTTTTTGTTTATTGCTAATTTCTGTTTCTGGCAGATGTAGCCACGAGGACCTGCATCACTCTTGTATTCTTTAGCATGTGTGAAAGTATAAAATTAGTAAATGGAAGATCCTGTAAAACCACAGAATCCTCTATAGATCTAGTTATCATGCATACCTCCCAACATTTTAAATGGACAAAGAGAGACACTTTAATTTTAGGGGTGTGAGTGGTGGTGTGGCCAAGGGCTGGGGCTTTAAAAAAAAAATTTTTAGATGACTTACAAAGAACAATTTATGGAAAAAACAGAAGTGACCTTGTCTTCTATACAGTAACAATTTATTCAACAAAACTGTAATATAGAGCAAGAACAATGTATCTTATTTACACAGACTGATTTCTAAACACATTTATTGTCATTAAAATACATATTACTGTGAGTATTATTGTGGTGTAGCTGTGTTATAAAGTCAGACACACAACAACATGGAGCTCCTAGAAAATAAACGGACAGAGGGATTCGGGTCCAGAATAGGGGCGATCCCTCCTTGGCACATATGTACAATGAAATAATAGCCTACTTTTTGTGTGTTGGAACCCATTTGAAAACAGGCACTGCATTCTCCATTTAATAAGGCGGTATGTGCAAGCTCTCTCCTATGAGATTCAGCAGACATGTCCAACAATTGTACTTCCAAGGCTTCTATTGGAAGCTTCTCCTATTTTGAGAGCAGAGTGACAAGAACCCTAATATTTCAGAATGTGACTTGCAGACTGTCCCCAATCTGTCTAACGCTACCCAATGGACTGCGACTCTCAGGAGTCTATTTACTATTGTGCTGAAAAACTAATTTAAATTCAGGACAAAACAGTTTCATTGCTAAAAATAAATAAATAATAATAAAAAAAATTATAATAACAAAAATTCCTACCTGGCTAACTTACTATCTTGGCTGCTATGGCCTAGCTTTTGCAGCATATGTTCACCATATTTCACTGCTTAGTGAATAGACTCCTGTCTGTACAAATGACTTGTCTGCCAGGGAGGAGCTGTTAGACTGCACCTCTTTTACTGCTTTCCTTCTTCATGACTTTTGACCCTTTGGAATGTTAGTTGTGTCACAAGGATTAAAGGCTGCAAGGGGAGCTCTCTCCCAGAAACGTGTAAATTACATAACAGCAGTTAAAGCCACTGGATTACATGGGGAAGAAGCTTCTGAGACGGACAACTGGAAAAGGTAAATGTGCAGAAACATATCTAATAAAAAGGTTAAGTGTAATGTAGAGTTTTATTAGGAGTAGGCTGTGCACCAGCTTGTTATAATGTTTGCTACAGCAAACTTGGGACTGTCAGACTAAGGGGGGTATTGATAAAGTATATAGAGGGATTTTAAATATACACATATAATCAAGGTATTATCATTGACTAAGTTAAAATAGAGTGCAAGCTTTCCAGGCCACTCATGGTCCGCATTAAACATGGTAAAACTAAAGATGAAGTATCTCTTTGAAATAACTACGCAATATATCAGAACAAACATGTAATAAATGTCTCTGTGTGTGTGTGTGTGTGTGTGTTTATAATCTATATATAGTGTGTGTGACCATGAGTTGTATATAGAGAGGGGGTAGAAGAATAAAAGCTGATTATCATTAGCCTTTAAATAGCAAACACACACTTGGGTTGGATTCAGCCATCATGTGTTTTTGTATATCGTATAGGGATTTATTTACTAAACTGTGAATTGTAGCAAATTGAAATCCTAACGGCAAAATGTAGGATAAAATAGTCAAGCTCTGACTATACCTGAGTTAGAGAGTTTTAAAAAATCAGCTATGATTGCTGCAATTGGAACTTAGAAAAGAAACTCTAATTTTTTTTTTTTATGGAAAGTACATAGATTCTGATGTATCACATTTATTTTTATTAAGGACTTTCCCCGGCCTTTAAAGGAAATCTGATTTTAAACTGGAAATTACTCGATTTTTTAAAAAACATTTTGTTTAATGTGATACTCTGTTTCTGTCCAGGCACGCTAGGGCACCCCATGCAAATGAGGAGAAAACATAGAAACATTGTTTTACTCATCTTCTCTGTATTCTTTCTCTGTGCTAACTGCCAAGTACATATTATTACAATTCACAACAGACAGGTTCCATGTTGCAGTGTTTAAAAGAGATTTGGATGTCTATATTTAATTTTTAATTTGCATTGGAATATTTTCTCTTCCCTTGTACTATGCATTCTTTTATCTCATTGATTATATTTTCATGTAATTTTGTTTACTGACGAAGAAGGTGTTTATAAAATTCTAAACGTTAAAGAGACATGCTACAAAGATTTCTTTGTAAAAAAATCATGTGTTTGGGTGAGCTGCTATTTGAAAACTCTTTGATGTATAAATCAAACATTAACCTCTTTTTGCAGATAGTGGCCTTTGCCATAGCACAGCACATACTATCATTCCCTGGTGATCAAGGCTACATTTGGATTCCTGCAGACAAGTGTTCTAGAATTGGAAAAACAAACAAAATTAGCCACTGTAACTTCTGATGTGGATTTGTAGGGTCCTCCAATGCAACATTTTTCAACAACAGAACATCTGCCATCAGATTCCAAAGCATTCTATCATTATATCTAACCAGAAGGTGTTTACTGGTGAGTTCTCCTTGGTCGAGTGATGTGTATGGCAAGAGCCAAATACGTAGATTAAAAAAAATTATATTACTTCTGTTCTTCAGATTCCAGAAATACCCTAGTGACGAATGTAACCTCGTCACTGGTTCTTGGAGGGGCCTGCTGGCCAGCCTCTTGCCTCAGGACTATGGGCCCTGCAATATACCTTGCCCAATGCACTTTAAAAGGCTCTGTTCATGTGAAGTATGTACTTTTGTACTCCAGACAGAGAGACCGACCGCTAGCACTAATTCTCTGGAACTGTTTTGGGCATGGGACCATGCGCACAGTCGGTCAAAAATAAGACTTCCAGGAAATTCTTGAACCCCTGAACTGATCTGAGTGATTTTCAGATATGTTGTTCACCAAGATCATGGCTATCAGGGGATGTAACATTTGTGGGGTTTTATGTATTGCTAGGGTACTTTTGAGGTGTTTTTAAAAAAGTTGTGTTTTTTTTTTGTGCTTGGAGATAATTGGATTAGAATTAGTACAGTTGCTGATCCAATTATCTCCCAAGCAGAGGGGAGGGATTGTGTGCTGTGTTTGGGAATGCTGTGCCTTGTAACCTTATTGGTATTGGTCTGTGAAGTTGCAAATCAGTCCCCCACAAGGTCCCTGTGGGCGTACCCCTTGCATGGGAATTGTCATATAAGGCCAAGTGTGGCTCCCATTAAACAGAGATTCGTTTACCCCTTCATGAAGTCTTGGCTCATGTTTGGGGGATTGGAGAACTACATTCCCTCTGGGGATTGCTATATCACAATACTCCCCTGAGTATAATCACTAGCTCTTATAAGAGCTGTTCCTGCTGCACTCTCTGGACTAGGAGAGGTCTACCCACTGGAAGCTGGATCCTGGTCTTGGGTCCAGGGTGGGTGGAGGACGGTGAGACCCCAACCAAGCTGTGGTTATGGTGTTCCAGTGCAGTGCTTATGGTGCTCGCAAGTACTAGGAAGCAGCGTTTGATGGATGTACCCGGTCTGGATGCCAGGCGGTCCATCACATACCCCTACCATCCTATCGTATTATTAATTTTACGTTTATTTACAAAACCATGAAAAATTGTTGACTTAAAAAAACATATTGCAAAATTTAGGCTAAAATAGCCAATGAGTAACTATAG
Source organism: Pelobates fuscus (assembly GCF_036172605.1). Lineage (NCBI taxonomy): Eukaryota > Metazoa > Chordata > Amphibia > Anura > Pelobatidae > Pelobates > Pelobates fuscus. Next base: position 387,610,148 of record NC_086317.1, on the reverse strand, counting down.
CTGAGAAGATTTTCTTCTAAACATTTTGCAATGTAGTTATCAACCCTTGGCTTTGGCACTAACTGAGGTAATATCCGAATTGTGTCACATATTTGATGCTTCTGAAGGAACCTGGAGTGTATTAATCAAAGCTTACCCTGTCTATGGTCTAAAGTCCATATTCTAGAACTCTGTACTCTTTACTAGCTGCGAACTTGCCAGTAATCTAGAAAACATCAGCATTTTTAGTACAATAGTTCCTCTGCATACAACCCTGTTGGTCAACTGGCTTTACATAGCGTGTTGCTGTAATCCTTGTATAACTTCTACCAAACAGAATTGGTCATTACAAATTTACTTCATTATGATGTTAATTTTATTATTATAATCTAGATAATGCTAACATACCTTTCAGCACTTTACAATGAAGATATAAACCAGCAAATAAATGACAAACACTAAACACTCACAATGTGCTTAAAATGCATAATTGTATGTTTCTGCCAGTTGTTTACATTTGTATGTGGTTTTATACGTTTTACATCATACATGGCTTTCAATATCTTCATTCAGTAACCAGTTTGAGTGCTGGTCAGGGACACTATAGACCAGTGGTAGTCAACCTTTTTTTACCTACCGCCCACTAATGCAACTTTTTGGTTGAAAAAATTTCCTTACCGCCCACCAGTTTTCGCGCAAATGCGGAATATTTTTTAGAAAGGAGGGTGTTTTACAAAAAATAAATGTACGTACATTTATCTTTTTATTTCTACTTAATGCAGGTTTATAAGGTTTTTAACTTTATAAAGTTTAATGAGAAAACAATAAAGTAAATTGAAATTACCTTTACTAGTGATTAATGAGATCCTTGAGGTTGATGCTGCGAGACTAAATATTTGATATCTGGTTCGATTTTCGTAAGGAACAAACGAAGGTCTCTTTCAGTGATATTCAGACGACTTCTCTGTTTGCGCATAATATGATTTCTCATATTATCTCTCTATGATTTTTCTTGTGCGTCAGCTCATCTCCTCTCCCTCCTCAATTCCCCTCCCCATCTTTTTTTTCCCCTTTTTTCTATTTTTTAACCTTCCTTGTAGCAATGCCCAGTAGGAAGGCTGAGCTAGGTAGCCCACTTACTATATAGTCCACTATAACAGACAGACACACGTACCAGACACACGTACCAGACACACGTACCAGACACACGTACCAGACACACGTACCAGACACACGTACCAGACACACGTACCAGACACACGTACCAGACACACGTACCAGACACACGTACCAGACACACGTACCAGACACACGTACCAGACACACGTACCAGACACACGTACCAGACACACGTACCAGACACACGTACCAGACACACGTACCAGACACACGTACCAGACACACGTACCAGACACACGTACCAGACACACGTACCAGACACACACACAGACACACGTACCAGACACACACACACACACGACACACACACAGACACACACAACACACATACATACACACACACACGATACACACACACACGACAAATACACACACACATACACACACACATACACACACACGACACATACATACACATACATACACACACACAACACACATACAGACACAAATACAGACACATAGATACACATACACACACATACACACACACACACACGACACATACATACACACACACACGACACATACATACACGACACATACAGACACATGACACATACAGACACATGACACATACAGACACATGACACATACAGACACATGACACATACAGACACATGACACATACAGACACACACGACACACATACATACACACACACACACACATACAGACACACACGACACATACACACACACATACACATACACAAGACACACACGACACATACAGGAACACAGACAGACACACATACACACAAGACACATACATACAGACACACACAAGACACACATACCAACAGACAGTCACACACACATATATACAGACACACACACACACAAGACATACATACAAAGACACACACACACACACACACACATTATATTTAAGTCACCCTCCTGTTTCCTACCTTTTAGATTCAGGAGGGTGACGGTCCAGTGGTGGCTCAGGTGGATGGGAGTCAGAGTTCCCACTCTGACTCCCTGGTCTTCCTCCCGCGCGGCTCTCAGTGTTAGCTGGGAGGAGTGATGTGCAGTCACTTCCTCCCAGCTCTGCGATGTCATCACAGGGGGCCCGGTCGCGCTGTTAAAGCGCCCAGCGCTGACCGAGCCCGCTCACAATCCACATCCATCGGGTGGCCCTGACAGCATGGGCCACCCGATGGACCCCTCCATATGCAGGCCCGGCGGTTTGCCGCGCGGGCCGGAGCCGCAATTTGTCACGGCGGTACCCAGTCGCAGGGGTACCGCCGGCTCGCACCCGCCCGGTCGTCAGGTCGTCAAAACCTGGAAATCCCTACCACCCACCTGAAATCCTAAAACGCCCACTAGTGGGCGGTAGGGACCAGGTTGACGACCCATGCTATAGACAGTGTTAGGAATAAAGATTTGTATTCCTAACATTACAGTGTTCCTTTAAAATAATATATATCTTACTGTGTGACTATACTTTTGTATTGTCTTGGGCTGATTTTTAGCATCTACTGTTATGTTCTGAATCATATTTGAACAGTTAGTGAATTTCGGAATTTATACCTGATCTTCAATTTTAAGTTACAATTTTGTTTTTCTTGAACTCTGTACTTCAGAGGAAGAGGATAGGTAAATCACTATAAATGCATTCTAAGTGCCTAGGTTATAGCCTCTCACAGATGAACAATGTTGCTATATCTGGTCCCATTAACCATTGGTAAGTTTAAAAGAAAAATAAGTGCATATATATATATTCCATGTGGGCTGATTCAGGTGTGGGCACCGCAGGGAGACAAGCTATTTGAGCCACTGTCTATTTGCAGTGTGTTCTCATAAATCCTTGTTTTTAGTAAAAAAAAACATTTCCACGAGGTGCCTATACTATCTTACCATTCTCACAGGCAAAGATTTCTAGCCACCCACTCCTTCTAGTAGTTAAGTTGCAATACATTAACATATATGTGGCTGTCCTAGCCTTTTGTAATCCTCAATTGTTGCACTGTCTACAGCATACTTGACAACCACGCGGATTCAACAGAATTTATTTCTTGTGATTTCATTTAGTCTGGGTTATTCACTGCTCTAGAGTACTGAATGAAATATAGCCATCCCTGTTACAAAGCGCAGTGTCAGCTACTTTGAGGGACCATTTGTGAGATTTATTCATGCTTGTACCTTCTCCTTGGCTGTGGTAACCAAATAGTGGAATCACAGGAATGCCATTGGACTTTCATTCCTCCCAGGGGGTCTTCCCAAACCCTTCAACTATCCTATCAATCTATCAGGTCTCCTAGTCCCTAACAAGGGATCCATTACAGGCTGGAAATAGCCAGGATGGTGTTAAGACCACCCTTAGAGGAAGCAGATGGACAAATGGTGTGGTACACCATGTGCATTTCCTAATCTCATTAAAGACCAATTCTAAGTGATGGTTTCTGCAGACATTGGGAAGGGTTAAACTTCTCTCTTCCACTCAATTAAGCATAATCCACACATTTTATTGTAGTCACCCCTTCAGCATTTGTTCTTTCATTATCCATTTACCTAATGCTACATTAAAGGACTGTCACTAACCTTTTTACCAATAACCTAATAATGTTTCAGAAAAGTATTGAAACAGGCTTATTAATTATGTTAAACCATTTAGGACTTGTCATTAATTGTGTCTTTTTGAGTTCTTATTTTATCATAGCCTGTTGTCTTGTTACTTTGATAACTTATTTGAGGGCTATCTAAAAAAACCTCATAATAAATAATAAGCTATTTTTTTTAAATTCACCCGTTGTGATTGTAACTCTCAAGGAGTTGAATATTATGATATCTACACAGCTGATAATAGTAAGGTATTGGGATACTACACTATTTTTTCTAGAAGATAAGCCTTAAAGGAAAAAAGACCAAAACTCTATTTTGTAAGCATACCCACAAAAACAGCTTGCAAAAGCTGCAGAACTGGGGTCTGCAGCCTTTGCAAGCCCTCCTTTTTTTATCTCTGGCACAGGTTTTCTATCTGTTGAAGCAGAGTTAACCAGTCAGAGGCTTCACACTGTGAAGCATCTGTGGTCAAGCAGTGATCTCACATATGTGGAACACTATAGAATAAACCCACCTCTCATTTGTAACAAGGGATAGAAAGTTGGATACTGGAAGACGAATGTTGGATATAGGGGTGGGGTTGGCTAGGGAATGTTGGAATTTAAAAGATGTGATTATGAACTATGCTAGAAGGGTTAAAGGTACATCTGGATTGCAGTTTAGTTCTGTCAACAGATAGGTGCTGTAGTTCATTGGAAAGCAAAACTACACATCAAATTTCTGAGAATGTTTGTTTGGTTTGTTTTGTTTTTGTTTTTCCTTTTTTTAAGCCAAATCTGAAATTGTGATGTAACCACATTTTATAAGATATTTCTAGGAAGTGACTGTGGTCAAGTTACAGTTTGACTTTTCCTCATGTTATTTGGGGTTTAATATATTTTTATTATTATTATTTATAAAGCGCCAACAAATTCCGTAGCGCTGTACAATGGGTGGACTAACAGACACATATTTGTAACCAGACAAGTTGGACACACAGGAACAAGAGGGATTGAGGGTCCTGCTCAATGAGATTACATGCTAGAGGGAGTAGGGTAATGTTACACAAAAGGTAAAGGTAGGGTAGAAAAGTAGGTTCCTAGGATAGTATTCAATTCAGGGCTTTGTGTTTTGTTTTGATGACCATTGCAGGAGTGGAATTAGGGAATCATATATAATATAATATAATGCATAATTTTTACTTTGTCAGTTTTTAAGGAAAGCTTGTTTTTTAGTAAACGGTCTTTAAACGCCTTGTCCTCTTATAATAGCAGTTTTTAATTCTGATCAGTTTGATGTTTGTTCACAAATGAAGCTTTGCACCCAGTTGGGAGTTCATTTTTAAACATGCATAATAGGAGGGGTCGCAAATTGAACCATAGAGGACTCCATGTAACTTTGAGTGATTGACAGACACGGTTGGTAATGACATCCGGGCCCTGTCAGATAAAAATGATTGAAACCAGTTTAGCAGCTGATCATTGATATCTGAGTTTAAAAAAATATATTTAGTAAGCTGTTGTTTTCAAGCGTATCAAAGACTGTGCCACTTCAGACGACAGGGCATTGCCCCTACACTAACCCACACATACTCCCAATCCACCCCCATCGGTTAGGGGTACATTTAGAAGACAACACGATAATATCACCTCAAACGGGATACACTTCCGTACAGGCACTACAATGCTGATCTCCCTATGCATTACATGCCTTAATGATTAATTATCAATGTTAGGCTGTCAGTACTGCGATACATACCCATATCCTGACAAATGATAACGCATGGATATAACCTTATGTGCTAACGTACTTCTTTACTTCTGTATCCAACCCTGCATAGATATGATAACAAAACTATTTCAATAAAAAGAGATTGTGTGCCACTTTGGATGTTTGTTTTTATTTGAGGTTGAAATGACAGTTGACAATACCTGTATAACTGCACAGGGCGCACAGGGCAACATTTAAAATACTGGCAGCAAACATATGGGTGTCTACTTATGCTAAATAAGTGTTTCTACTTTTATTGGTCAAGACTACTCTTCATGTTTTCCAGGATTTTGTTAAATAAACTTGGAAGTTAGAGAGGGAACATGAATCAAATCAACGGAAAACATTAAGAGGAAGTCTAGATTATTTAGCTGAATTTAAAAAAAACAAAAACAAGGGTTCTAAAATGTATTTGCTGCAGATTATTAATATGAATAATGTATTATTGATTATTAAAGGTTTTTTAAAATATCCATACATTACTTGTTTTATTTTTATTTTTTGGAGATACGTGGTTGGGGGCTTATATGTGTACAGTTCAAAATAGATTTTATATATACAGTTGCAGTGTCCTGTTTGACTGTATGTTAGAAATATGGCTAAGTCAAAAGAATGGTTCACAAAGTTAAAATAAGAGATCATCGCCCTTCACAAACAAGGAACAGGATATAAAAAGATAGGAAATGCACTGAATGTGCCTAGAGACACTGTTGGAATCACAAGTTCAAAGTTGAAGGTACAGTGGTTACACCACCTAGACGGGGCAGAAAAATGAAGTTATCGATGGCTGCAACCAGATTTCTGAGAAGGCAGGTTGTGAAAAACCCTTGAGTGACTGCAAAAGACCTGCAGCAAGACTTGGTGCCAACAGGCACTGAGGTTTCAGTGAGCACAGTAAGGGGCGTACAAAACACAGGTTTCCATACCAGAACTCCAAGACATACACCACTGCTGACCCGAAAGCACCAGAAAAATCTGCTCCAATATGGTCAAAATCATCTAAATAAGCCACAGTTTTGGGATACTGTTCTGTTGAACAATAACATAAAACAGTAACTTTTCAGAACAATGGATCAGCGGTATGTCTGGAGGAAGAAGAATGAAATATACGCTGAAAAGAACACTCTGCCTACAGCATGGTGGTGGCTCTGTGATGCTCTTTGGCTGCTTTGAATCCTCTGGCACTGGAAACCTGTAGAATGTGGAAGGCAAGATGGATTCATTGAAGTATCAGGAAATCCTAGGAGAAAATGTCATGCCATCTGTGAGGAAGCCGAAGGTTGGTCATTATTGGACCTTCCGACAAGACAGTGATCCCAAACATACCTCATTGCACCAAGGCTTGGTTGCGAAAAAAGTCCTGGAAAATTCTACTGTGGCCATCAGTTATCTGACTTGAACCCTATAGAAAATCTCTGGTGGGATTTGAAGAAGGCGGTTGCAGCACGCAAACCCAAGAATATTACTGAACTGGAGGCCATTGCTTATGAGCAATGGACTAAGATTCCTCAGGAACGCTGCCAGACGCTGTGGTCTGGCTATACATCTCATTTGCAGCACGTCACAACAGCGAAAGGGTACTCTACCAAGTAGCAAAGATGCTTGCCATGAAGGGGTTGAATAATTTTAGAGAAATCATTATAAGTTGAATTTGGGGAAATCACTTGGCGCATTCATTGTGTTGAGCTGTTTCAATTGTTTTTGTTTCATTTGTTAATTGAAAGTCTGTAAGTTTTGACGTCAAACATGATTTTCAGTGGGAGTTGAATAATTTTGATTGCAATTGTGTGATATATTTTTGATACATATAATTATTATAGTTGCAAGGTAAATTATCCAATCCCTATCGGAAAAAAAAATCTATGTATAAAATAATGTTGTTGTCTTGCTTGACAATATTACCTTATTTAATTCTAAATAAAATATAAAGAAAAGCCAATAAAAAGATCAGTCCAAAGTAGAATTATATTAACAATTATTATTTGTGCTCCCACTCTTTATTTAATTAATTATATATTTATTTTTTAGATGGTGTTCTACAAAGAATGGCTGATGCTTTTCTTGGGCCTTGGGACTTTCTGGTGTATTTCAGATTGTCTGGGGAAAACTGCAGCTCTGAAAAAACTTAGTTCAAATAAACCTCAAACTGCAAGACAGGTTCTTGTGGGACAAAAACGTCAACATGGGGAAGACCCTCCATCTTTGGAAGATGCAGAGAAAGAGCAGGGATATTATCTCGAGCAACTGTTCCATCTGTATGGGGAGAATGATACCTTGTCTTATCATGGACTTACTCAGCTTCTACAAAATCTAGGACTTGGCAAAGTGCAGGTATGTGGTGCTATGCATACAAAGTACATACAAAGGACTTCCGGGAATAAAGGGATGCCAATGTGACATATCGCGGCATGCATTTATATGTTGATTATTGTCTGTTGAAAAACACAAATTTCAGTTCCCTATATAAGAAGCTCTTGGATAGTGATGGTGCTTCCTCTGTGTACAAGACACAATTGTACTTAATATATGTACACAACAACATGCAAGGTAATTTATTTAAACTTTGCAAATTCTAGACCTTAAAGGGACACTATAGTCACCCAGACCACTTCAGATCAATGAAGTGGTCTGGGTGCCAGGTCCCCCAGGTTTTAACCCTTCAGATGTAAACATAGCAGTTTCCGAGAAACTGCTATGTTTACATTGCAGTGTTAGTCCAGCCTCTAGTGGCTGTATCCTGACAACCGCTAGAGGTGCTTCTGCAACGCTGGATGCGAAAATCGCATTCAGTGTGCAGAACGTCCATAGGAAAGCATTGAGAAATGCTTTCCTATGGACTGTTTGAATGCGTGCGTGGCTCTTGCTGCGCATGCGCATTCCGCTCCACTCGGGAGCTGACTTTGGCAGGGAAGGAGAGGTCACTGGCGCCGAGGTAGCCCGGCACTGGATTAATGTAAGTAACTGAAGGGTTTGAACCCGATCAGCGCCAATGGAGGGGGGGCGAGTTTGTTTTCCTGACACTATAGTGATCCTTTAATAACCAAGCTGTAAAAAATAGCTTTAGAAAAGTTAAATTTTTATTATTCTGATGTACAATTTGCGATTCCATTGCGATTGTCCAGTTTAGTGAATAAACCTCAGTAATATTGTAATATGCATTGTATGCTACACATTACCGTGTCCAGGGCCACCATCAGGGGGTGACAACCATGATTGTTGTCACAGGCCCGGCGACCCTGGGGGGCCTGGACTGCTCTGGCAGTCCCGGGCCCCACTTTCTTTCTCTGCACACATAGATAACGAATATCGCTATTTATGTGTGCAGCCGCGGGCCCCCGGCTCCCTGTTACCACAGAGGGGGCCCAGCACACTGCTTCTCCTCTTCGCTTCTCCTCTCTTCTAATAACTCTCGCAAGACCCGGTTACCATGGCAATGCTCCGCGGGTCTCGCGAGAGTTATTAGAAGAAAGAAAAGAGGAGAAGCTGTGTGCTGCCTTGGCCCCCTCTGCGGTAACAGGGAGCCGGGGGGCCCCACCATGCCACCGGACCACTAGGGATCATGGAATCTCCCCCCTCCCTGGACACCGGTAAGAAGCAGGGAGGGGGGAGAAACATTTCATTAATTTAATATAAAATTAATGGGAAAATGCCCCCCCAGATTGCACATTTACACACACACTGCATACACTAACACACACATTGCATACACTAATACAACACACTCACTGCATCCACTACACATTAACACACTCTGCATTCACTACACTAATACACACTCTGCATCCACTACACATTACACTAACACACACTCTGCATCTGCTACAAACTAACACACTCTCTGCATTCACTAGACATTAACACATTCTGCATTCACTACACTAACACACACTCTGCATCCGCTACACACTAACACACACTCTGCATCCGCTACACACTAACACACACTCTGCATCCGCTACACACTAACACACACTCTGCATTCACTACACATTTACACACACTCTGCATTCACTGCACTAACACACACACTACATTCATTACACTGACACACTCTGCATTCACTACACACTAACACACACTCTGCATTCATTACACACTAACACACACTCTGCATTCACTAAACTATGCACACACTCTGGATTCACTATACTGACACACACTCTGCATCCACTACACTAACATACACTCTGCATTAACTGTACACGCAGCATCCACTACACAAACATCCTATATTCACAGTACACACACTACATCCACCACACATTGAAACACTCTGCATTCACTATACACAGACACTGCATCTAATAAACACACTACATCCACTAAACACATTTCATCTAGTACATACAAACACTACATCCACTACACAAACACACACTACATCACTGTACACACACTACACAAACACACTGCGTTCACTATACACACTGCATCCGTTACACAAACACACACTCTGCATTCACTGCACAAACGGTATCTAATACACACAAACACTACATGCATTATACACATTCTAATTCACTTCCACTATACACACCACATTCAGTCCTGCATCATTGTCAGCGGACCAGGTAGGGCGTGGGCGGGCCCGGGAGGGCGGGCGGGAGTGGGGGGGGCAGACCTTGTGCTTTGTCAGGGGCCACAAAATTTCTGATGGTGGCCCTGACCGTGTCTATCCATCACTGAATTAGAGACGTGTTAACTATTTTAGTTTTCTATTCCTCATAAAAGGCTACCTTATTAGAAAATCCGCATCTGATTTATCATGACTAACTGTTAATGTGGGAAATAAAAAAAAACACATTGCTCTATATTGTAGGTAATAGAGATTCATCACACAGAACTGGGACATGATCACGTCACACACTTAGATATACTTGAAGTTCAGGATAAGAAACACAGCCATGTGCACTCCAGCAGAGAACACTTCGCACCCACCTCTGGTCCTATAACAGATGGCAGGGAATTGGATAAAGGCAAGTAAGTATAACTCATGACTGCTGACATAGAAAGATCTAAATATATTGCACATCTATATATGCATTATATGCTGTTTGCATTGATCTCACAAGGTATTTTATTTCTTCTTTTTGGGGGTAAGTAGAGGTGAGGTGTTTGTATCTTTGTACCTATGGTACGCAAATGTACATGTCCTTTGTGAAGTGAAGAAAAGATTGCTGTAAACACAGTGAGTGCACTATACAATGTATTGTGAGCAGTTGAGTGTGAATTGCAGTGTAATGCAGGGTTTGACAAATTTGTTTGGAATCTAGGAGCCAGCTAAAAATGTTAGGAGCCAGTTTTATTTTAAGGGACACTGTAGTCACCAGAACCACTACAGATTAATGTAGTTGTTCTGGTGCCTATAGCCTGTCCCTGTAGCCTTTTCAATGTAAACGCTGCCTTTTCCGAGAAAAGGCAGCGTTTACATTGCTGCCTACTAAGACCTCTAGTGACAGTCACTCAGACAGCCACTAGAGTCCTGTGTCAGTGCTCTGCATGGAGGCACTAATTGTTGCCCATAGAGAACATGCGTAATATCCAGACTCATTGACAGAGACACACACAGACATACACACACACACACACACACACAGACATACATACACACAGAAACACTTTCTCTAACACTCACAAATTTTAATTTTTAATTCTAATCCACCCATCCTCCCTACCATTGGGAGACGGACCTGAGAGGACTTTCCTTGGGGTCCAGTGGGGCTGCTATTCCTGGGTGCGAGGGAGCAGTGATCTTCCTGCAGCTCCTCTCTGCTCCCTCGCACTGTCTGCAGTGATGCCGGGGCCAGAATGATGTCATATTCTGGGTCCGGGCATCATTACACAGCACGAGGGAGCAGAAAGGAGCTGCAGGAAGACTGCTCCCTCGCACGCTGCCCCAGCCTGCCGCCTCCATACCTCCCGCAGGCTGGCAGGCGGGCGGCTACAAAGCTCCCTGAAGTGGATGCCTCTATGCTCCCGCTGGTGGCTGGCTACACAGTTTCCTCCATACCTCGCAGGGCGGCCGGCTACAATGCTCCCTCGCGCACTGCCCCAGCCTTCTGCCTCCATACCTCCTATACAGCTTCCTGAGCCGGCCTCCTCCATGCTCCCACGGGCAGCTGGCTACACAGCTTCCTGAGCAGGCAGGCAGCCGGCTCCATTGTTTGCCCAGCCGGCCACTTTAGGTAAATGGTGACCTGCTGCCTGGGATTTGTTGAGTCCTGGAGTAATGGTCTGCATGAAAACAATGTGACAATCAGCAGACAGAGGAGTACTTGAAATTCCAGCATTAATGGATTAACATTGATCAGAATTACACACAATTTGCCCAATAAGGTTGACTCAGCCCTTCATCCTTCCATGGTAGATAAAATGAGTACCATTAAATTGGGTAATAGTAACAACCCCTGGATGTTGGGCTACGGTAACATCCCCAGGACGCCCTTGAAAACCAGAGTAATCTGAATGTACCTCTCCTGGTTAAATACTTTGTTATTATTATTACTCTGATATTTGATGTAACATGTGGTGTGTTCAATCACAATACATTTAACCATTTCCTGTTTCTGTTCCTTTCTTGGGAGATTAGAATTGAAGATGGTTCTGATATTGTTCCTTTGGTGGAAACTGGGCAGCCAGTGACGGCAAAGCCTGAGCCCAGGAATGTCAAACTGCAAGATGGGATCAAAGGCACCAAAGGAGAAAACCAATGGCCTCCACAGTATATTCTGGAGCACCTATTGCAACGTCATCACACCAATTACAGCCATCAACATGAAAATGTAAGGTCATCACCTCTTTGTAAAGATGTTTGAAGGATTCCTCAGTATAGGGCAGCACTGCTCCAGTTTGAGGCAGGTACAACCTTTTTGTTTTGACTTGAAATGCATCGATAGAGCAGGTTTATCCTTAAGTTCTATGAAGACAATTGACTTTAATTGTACCTTGTGTCTTTTTCTTTGTTTGCTGCAATTTCTGAGACTTATCATCTACCACGATCTGAATCCAGACTCAAAAGTAACCAACATGCCTTCATTATTTTCAATGGAATGGAGCATATGCCATAATTTGTTTCTCTGATGAATAGCTGATTGTTGCATGATCTGATAGGGGAGTTAGTGCAGGTCACTTCCTCCCAGCTAAATAGAGAGCCCACAGGCGGAGGCAGAGACGAGGTACAGACAGAGAGCCTGCTCCCACTCTACACTCCCATCAGACTCGGTCAGCTGCAGGACCCCAAGAAAGCTAAAATTGTACATGTGTGTGTCAGTTTGCGTATAAGTATCTTAGTGTGTGTATGTCAATGTGTATGTTGATCTGTGTAAGTATGTATGTATGTGGCAGTGTATATGTGTTTGTGCAGATATCTCAGCAATCAAATGCCAACACTACACACAAACACACCCCTGTATTAAAATGCCAGAATTGTATACAAACACAACTCATTATTCAAAAACCAATACTACATGCAAATGTACACCCACATATAAAAGCCAACACTACATCCAAACACACCCAAGCAATCAAACGTAAATACTACACACAAGTACACTACTGCATTCAGACATAGAAATACTCCCCTACATGCGCACACACACATACTCCATACAAAACAGGTGACCAAGACTAATATAGTGGTAGAGTTCTATCAGTCATGGATATACATTGCGGATTCGGGCTCATGATACAATATAGGATACTTCCAGTGCTTTTAGATAGGGGTGAGTGAATTTTAAGTGCTAATTGGCATTTATGTGATATCTGTATCTATTTGTTCTTATTGGAGGGTGGATTGGGGACTCCTAGCCACCGGGTGTGTGACAGGGGGAATTGTGGGTGCTTGACAAGGGTATGTCCCCCACCCTGATCCCATTTCATAATGCCCACCCAAGGCCCATGACATAACATGTCCCTCAATGATTATTAAATAGCCCCCTATGGTCCTGGGAAGACATTAGTATGTCCCATTTTTCTTACAGAGCCTGCACCTGCTGTCTAATTTGCATTTTAAGACCTCTCCCAAAGCCCATATGTGAGTGCACATGGGGGACCTGTCCCAGTTCTCCACTGTTATTTTAGAGGTGAAAGGGACCACTCTAGTGACATATTAATCAACTATTTGTAAAAAAATAGCTTTTTTTTTTTTTTTACTTTTTAGTGTGTCAGCTGACTAGCAAATGCTGACCAGCCATCACATGATTAACTGTAGAGAGTTTGAAAAAAAAAAAGAAAAAAAAAACCTAGCACTGCCTGTAGGCCAATAGTCTGGATTTTAAAAATCCAGGCCTTGATTTTAAGCATCCAAATTCGGCTTTTAACAATCCAGGTCTGTATTTGAGCTGTCCGGTAGCTTTCTGGACAAAATTCAGGCTCATTCAGAGTCTGCTTTGCAAAATCCATATATTGTTAGTCACTGTGAAAAAAGTCCACAGTTTCAGTGTGAATGGCACTGTACAGCAGCCAATGGTTTGACCCGTTTGGTATGGGGCTTTTCGGACTTCAATGAATAACCCTGTTGGTTTTAGAGTAACCAGCAGGGCCGCCATCAGGGGGTGACAACCATGACGGTTGTCACGGGTCCACTTTCCCTCTCTGCACACATAGATAGCGAATATCGCTATCTATGTGTGCAGCCGCGCCCCCTGGCTCCCTGTTACCGCAGAGGGGGCCGAGCACACTGCGTCTACTCTTCTCTTCTTCTCTCTTCTAATAACTCTTGCGAGACCCGCGGCCTTCTGACCGTTGCCACGGGTTACCATGGCAACGCTCCGCGCAGCACGCGGGTCTCGTGAGAGTTATTAGAAGAGAGAAGAAGAGAAGAGTAGAAGCAGTGTGCTGGGCCCCCTCTGCGGTAACTGGGAGCCGGGGGGCCCCCCCATGCCACGGACCACCAGGGAATGGAATCTCCCCCCTCCCTGGACACAGGTAAGAAGCAAGGAGGGGGAATAACATTTAATTAATTTAATAGAAAATGTATGTGAAAATTTCCCCTTCCCCTCCCCCACCCCCAGATTGCACATTTACACACACACTACATACACTAACACAACACACACACTACGTACACTAACACAACACACACACTACGTACACTAACACAACACACACACTACGTACACTAACACAACACACACTACGTACACTAACACAACACACACTACGTACACTAACACAACACACACACTACGTACACTAACACAACACACACTACGTACACTAACACAACACACACTACGTACACTAACACAACACACACTACGTACACTAACACAACACACACACTACGTACACTAACACAACACACACACTGCGTACACTAACACAACACACACACTGCGTACACTAACACAACACACACACTGCGTACACTAACACAACACACACACTGCGTACACTAACACAACACACACACTGCATACACTAACACAACACACACACTGCGTACACTAACACAACACACACACTGCGTACACTAACACAACACACACACACTACATACATTAACACAACACACACACTACATACACTAATACAACACACACACACTGCATACACTAATACAACACACACACACTGCATACACTAATACAACACACACACACTGCATACACTATTACAACACACACACACACACTACATACACTAATACAACACACACACTGCATACACTAATGCAACACACACTGCATACACTAATGCAACACACACACTGCATACACTAATGCAACACACACACTGCATACACTAATGCAACACACACACTGCATACACTAATGCAACACACACACTGCATACACTAATGTAACACACACACTGCATACACTAATACAAAACACACACTCTGCATACACTAATACAAAACACACACTCTGCATACACTACCCCAGCACACACTCTGCATTCACTAGTACAACACACAGACCGTGTGCTTTGTCAGGGGCCCCAAAATTTCTGATGGCGGCTCTGGTAACCAGCGTCCTCTGTTTCATCTGACGTTTAACTCAGATCTTTAATCAGATTTACAATGAATGTATAACTCTGTGATTTTGAAGCTGAGCAGTGTGTGTTCTCAGTTTTTGGTGAATTTCAGAGAATATAATTTAGTTTGAGGTATCTGACTGTTTTTCTTTACCAATATTATGTTACTTGCTTTCCTACGCAATATAACTTTTAGTTCTGTGCATAAATCACAAAATGTTAGAATGTTAATATTATTATTGAAAGTTAGATTTTGATCAAATGTTGCACTGATAATTATTGGGTTTTATATCCACCCCTACAGTGTCTTAATGTGACTCAACTCTTGCTGAATTTTGGGCTTGAATGGGTTTCAGAAATTACTCCTAAACACTTCAGTCTGCTTTGTCCGGCTCTGCTCTACCAGATTGATAGCCGGGTGTGCATTCAACATAACGATGAATTGCAAACATCACGTATAAACTCCCAGCAATCACTGCTGCAAGGTATTTAAACTATTTTACTATAATAAAATATACATGAAAGACACCCACATACATTTTAATGCCCATAATGGGAAAAAATGCATTATGAAATGCTACTGAAAATATCTACTAAATAAGATATATATATATATATATATATATATATATATTTAAATCATATTGTATTTGGTCAGTTGAGTGTCACTTTAAAGGATTATTCCAACCACCATGACCACTGCAGTGATTGGAAGTGGTCATGGTGGTAGGAGTTTGGATGTCCAGGGCCAGATTAAGAGCCCAGTGTACCAGGTGCTTACCATTATGATGGGCCTAATTACAAAATATTATCGACCAAAAACACTAAAACAGTCCCACCTCCCAAGCATCATGTATCCGATGAAGATGGTGCTGGAGGGAAACTCATAGGATGCAGCTATGAGAAAACACATACTTTATGCTAATCTCATGCATTCACCTTTCAAGTAAATCCATACCCCCTAACAGCAGTGTCCAGTGAAGCAGGAAGTCAATGGGCGGGGTAAAAGGGTGGGCCACTGACGCGAATCACGTAACCAGAACTGCTGAAAGGGGCAAACATACCTAAAAAGGAGCATGCCTGCTCAAACAATTTGAAGGACAGCCTGGCATGAATGCACGTCAGGCTGCTTGCCAGTCATGCAGGCTGGCCAACTAAGGGCATACTCAGGGCCGGATTAACATAGGGGCTGATGGAGCTGCAGCTCCAGGCCCAGGCCCAGGCCCATGGAATAGGCCCATTTAAAAAAAAAAAAGTACACACTACTCTTAGGTTTGACACCTGACTGGTATTTTACTGGCCCAGCCGGTATTTGAGGCTGCTTGGCAGTGCCAGTATTGCAGTAATACCGGCAAAACAAATGCAGGTATTTTTCTCAGGATAAACGGAGATTACACTGCAATACCAGCACCGGCCAGTCGGGGTCACTGTGTGTGGAGTGAGGCAGGGATAGGAAGTAACCGCATATACCTCCCTGCCTTTCTCTACTACTCACTGATCTGTGTGGGAACAGCTACACAGCACAGAGAGTTCAGTTCTACAGCTCAGGTAAGTGAGGGATGGGGGGGAAAGACAGCAGGTAGACATGGGGACACTGAGACACTAGGGGACACAAGGGGACACTGAGAAACTAGGGGACACATGGGGACACAGACACTAGGGGATACCACGAAACCTGGGGACACTGAGACACTTGGGGACACTGGAAAACATGGGGACACTGTGAGACATGGGGACATTGGGAGACATTGGGACACTGAGAAACTAGGGACACAGTGTCCCCATATCCCCCAGTCAGTGTCCCTAGTGTCTCAGTGTCCCCATGGCTCCCAGTTTCCCCTAGTCTCCCAGTGCCCCATGTATCCCAGTGTCCCCAAGTGTCTCAGTGTACCCATGTCTCACTGTGTGCCCTAGTATCCTAGTGACATGGGGACACACTGAGACATGGGGACACTGAGAGACTGGGTGACTTGCGAGACTGAGACACTGGGAGACAGGGAGACACTGGGAGCAATCCATCTATACAGCAGAATCAAACTGTAAGTAGTTTGTTCGTGATTTTTACAGAATTTTCTCTTATGTCACTCCTTGTGATTTACATCATATGATGTCACGCATAACTAATTATACAAATGATTAAGGCTGGTATTTTTTTTCCAAAAAAGGTGGCAACCCTAACTACTCTTAGCATACTCTTGCCTAAAGGAACAATATAGGGTCAAGAACACAATCATGTATTTCTGACCCTATTATGTTAAAACCACCCTCTTGCCTCCCTAAATATAGTAAAATCTTACTTGTATTCAAGTCTGCAGCTACAGGCTCCGCCTCTAAACTGACTCTGTCCGCTGACATCATCAGAAGTGGTGGTCTGAGCAAATGACAATGCTTCCCCATAGGATTGGCTGAGACTGTCAACTAGGCAGATCAGGGGCAGAGCCAGCACTAGTCAAACATAGGCCTGGCCAATCAGCATCTCTGCATAAAGATAAATTGATTCAAAGCTTCTCTATGAGGAAAGTTCAGTGTCTGCATGCAGAGGGTGAAAACACTGTATGGCAGTGCTGCACACTAGGCAGTACTGCCCCAGGAAGCACTTCTAGCAGCCATCTAAGGAGTGGCCATCGGAGTTATGTTCTCTGAAAAGACAGTGTTTACTGCAAAAAGCCTGAAGGGAATGATTCTACTTAGCAGAACAAATACAATAAGCTGTAGTTGTTCTGGTGACTATAGTGTCCCTTTAAGTTTGGAAGCTTAAGAGGGATGCATGGGAACAAAACTTGTGTGGACTGGCTGACAATAAAATGTTTAAGGTAATGCAGACTTTGGTCTCTCTAACACTGTGGCATGTCCCCTTTCTTCTACACTCACTACATACACCTTTTCTCTGTCCCAGACTATATACCAGGAACTTCTGCCTGCTAGTAAGACGATAAGAAGAAAAGTGGACATGTCAGTGCTAGGGGACAGCAGGGGCGTATTAGCCGCGAGGCAAACAAGGCATTTGCCTTGGGCGGCATTTTCCAGGGGGCGGCAAAAAAGCCGCCCCCAAACGCCCAGGGCAAATGCCTTGTTAGCCTTGCGGCTAACTGACATGCCGTCTGGGTGGGCGGTCGGTCTGCTGGGCAGGGCAGGCGGGCGGGCGAGCGGCTGGCGAGGGAGCTCTTCCTCTGAGCTGTCTGCTCAGCTCCCTCGCGCGCCGCACAGTGAGGCTGGGAGCCGGAATATGACGTCATATTCCGGCTCCGCCTCCCAGCCTCACTGTGCGGCGCGCGAGGGAGCTGAGCAGACAGCTCAGAGGAAGAGCTCCCTCGCCGGCCGCCCGCCCGCCAGCGCCGCCCAGCAGCCACTGGACCACCAGGGAGAAATAGGACCCCCCCAGCATTCCCAAAGGTAAGGAGGCTGGGGGGGTAAATTAAAAAAAAAAAAAAAGTGTTAAATATGTGAGTGAGTGAGTATGTGTGTGTGTATGTCTGTCTGTTAGTGTGTGTATGTCTGTCTGTTATTGTGTGTGTGTCTGTTAGTGTGTGTGTGTGTGTGTATGTATGTCTGTTAGTGTGTGTCTGTTAGTGCGTGTGTGTCTGTTAGTATGAGTGTGTGTGTATCTGCTAGTGAGTGTGTGTCTGTTAGAGAGTGTGTGTTTCTGTTAGCGAGTGTGTGTTTCTGTTAGCTAGTGTATGCGTATCTGTAAGTGAATGTGTGTGTGTGTATTTAGAAGGCGGGGCGGGGGAAGGGTGGGGGTGGTGCGGGCGGGGGGAAGGGTTGGATGGGGGTGGCGCGGGCGGGAGGGGGGCGCCTGAGTTTTGTCCTGCCTAGGGCAGCACAAAACCAGGATACACCACTGGGGGACAGTCCTTAGAAAGCGTGGAGTAGGTGCATCATTTGATGCATTTATGTCAGCTCAGGGTGCCCTGACCCTGTCCTATCTAGAAAAAGGTTACCACCTCCCTCTATATAACTAATAACAATGATTGTATAACATTAAAGTAATAATACCAAATGGTGTAATAAAAGAATGTTCTCTGTAGCTGGATGTAGATCGTTGGTATAATGCTAGTGGGAACGAAAATGCCCCTGACGCGCGTTTCGCTTGTCAGCTCATCAGAGGGGAACCTGATGTTAGATCTTGCCGGTATTAAAAAGGGGGGTTGACCCACCGGAGACTGCCTCAGGGTCCAGGGATATCAGCACCATGCTGCAACAACACAGGCCGCCAGCCACAATGGCGGGAACAGCGGAGCAGGACACCATTAAGGTACACATAGGGGTCCCAGCACACATGGTACCTGGTACCTACACCAGGGGGAACCACTGATGGGTCTGCCCCAGTCACCCAGCGGGACTTCCAACACCTAATAGGGGAAATCAAAAACCTCTTGGCGACCAGCATAGAAGCCATTAAGTCAGACGTGCAGGCTATAGCTGTCAGGGTTCAGACCACAGAGAACAATGTTACTGACATCAAACAGGGACTAACCACCTTGCAGGACACAGTACTGGCGCTCCAGAATCAACAGCAAGCACTCTACCTCCACTATATCACCCTCGACGACAGGACAAGGCGAAACCACATAGAAAAATAAGAGGGGTACCAGACGACGTCTCCTCAGACGAGTTACCTCACTACCTGAGACGCCTCGTGGCCGCCATCCTGCCACCTACACAGGCCAAGAAATTTAATACGGATGGGATATACCGCCTGCCACCTTCGGGCAGGACAGCCCCAAACTTGGCCCGAGACGTGATTGTCCGCTGTGCTACCTCCCAAGACAAAAGAATCCTGATGACTGCTCTCCGGGGCAAGACGCCACTCACATTTGAAGGCGCACAGCTTAACATCTACCAAGACCTCACCAGAGCCACGCTACAATGGCGCAGATTGCTGAACCAAGTCACCAGCCCCCTCAGAGAAGCGGGGATAGAATACCATTGGAGGTCACCCAGATTCCTGGTGGTCACTAGACACGGAACTGTTCACAAAATCTCCACACTTGAGGAGTTCCCGACATTCTGCCACGCTTTGGGCATACCCGCACCCAACCAGGCCATTGACAAGCGACCTACTCCTGAGGCCTGATTCCAACCATAGAGACTTTACCACACATGTTCTACGTTGCACAGCTATAACTACACACAATCTGCTGGCCTTGAGCCACTCCTAGCCCACCCCATTCCCCCCACTGGCAAGAGGGAGCGACCGCTCCAAACCTACGTACCCCCCCCCCCCCAGGCTCCCAGGGCCCTGGGTACACATAGAAGGCCATAACTCAGAACCCGAGAGGGTTACTACACACATATTATGGTTACTCGCCCATTCTCCCGAGGCAATTCACACACTCACGATAACATACCATTGCAGGCCCACATTCTCTAGTACATGATTTCGTTTACATGCTATTGTTCATGCCATACTATGTTTTAATGATTATGTTTGATGTACATTTCAAATATTCTTGACCCGCAAGGGTATGAAAAAACTAAATTTCAATAAAAAGAGATAAACAAAAAAAAAGGGGGGTTGCTTGAATCTGATTGAAACATCAACCTTTTTAATGTGGCTATCAGTACGCCAAGGAATGTGATTTCAATAGTTATTGGTAAGGAGATTGTGAAAACACAGAGAAATCAACCAAACTGGAGATAGAATTATTATGATGTGACACCCTGTGAAATTAATGTTACAGAGACACCTAGATAGTTGTAGCAAAAATATCAAAGGATCAGAAGAAAAAAGGGAATGAAAGAATTATGAAATGAAAGAGTGTATTCGCTAAATATTAATAGAGGACCTAGCTCGCGAGGATCATGATTACCAGGTAAATGTGACCGCAGCCATGGTCTCCCCATGTAGCCAAACAGGGAGTCCCCATCTGAAAGTATCAGTGCACAGATTTTCTATGTTTGATGATAAGAAGGATGATATAGATGGGTTCCTGCAGGACTTTGAGCGGCAATGTGAGCTCAATTGCTTGCCGCCAGATGACTGGGTGCAAGTACAGGATGGAAGTCTGATGGGATAAGCCCTGGAGGCCTGCAGAGCAATTCCAAGAGAGTAATGGGAGGACTGCCAGGTCGTGAAGTGAGCTGTGCTAGACTGGTACTGGTACGGGTAAAGTTCTGGGAGATCCAGCAGACTCCAGAAGGCACCTACCCAGAGTGTGTCTGGAGGTTGACACATGCCGTTGAGGGATGGTGGACCGGGAGTAAGGTGCACTCCCAGGAGGGCTGTAAGCAGATTGTGCTGCTGGAGCAATTTTTCCACCTCTTGCCAGTGGAGGTGCGACAGTGGACCCAGGACCAGAAGCCCACTACAGCGGCTACAGCCGCGAATTAGCCCAGCACTTCCGTGAGACTCTTGGACTCCCCAGCATTGCTCTTCCGGGACAGAATCCTACAGCACCTGTGTTTGTGCCGATGCCGTGGACGGCAGTAGCAGCCCCTGCTCAAACTGTGGAATCCAGGTGGGAGTGTTGCCAGGCCTTACTGTGGATGTATTATTGGGGAACGACCTGGGGCGCATGGAGAGCTACTTAGTCCAGGTCGTAACCTGGGCTCAATTGGCTAAAGCAAATAACTTCCTCCCAGACTGCATACCCCTTCAGCCACAGCTACTACTCAGCCACTTCACCAGTGACCAAGGAGACGCAGAAGGTGCCCTGCCCCAGTCATTCCAGCAATGCTACCACAGGGCAGCACTGTCCAGCAATGCTACCACAGGGCAGCCGCCGTCCGAGCCAATGATGCATTGGTAGTGAACCCTTCCACTCAACCCACCATACACAAAGGGGCACTCCCACTCTGGGAAAGGATTTGGAAAGAGCCAGTCTCCAAGCAGAAATACAACTTTTGCGAGAAGACAACATGCGCCTGATGGAGGAATCACAGAATGCATCAGCCAAGCTAAAGAAAGTTACTGAATGGGTTTTTAACACCATCGACATGAGCTAAATGAAATTCGATAAGATCAGAAGGAAAACCTGAAAACTGTGTCTACAATCAATAACAAACCATAGGAGCTTTAACTTCACCCAAGTAAAAATGTACAGACTCAATAGCCCTGTACTCCTGCAGCCTGTGACCCGGGGGGGTAGAAATGTGACAAGAGACTTTGGTGTGTCACATGGCACAGGATGCAGAGGGGAAATGTAGTTTGTATATCCTAAAGCTGTTTGAAACTAAAGGTTGATGCAGTTTGTACCAAGATAGAAGCTGGTTGTCTCTTTCCTTGCTGTAAGTATCCAAGATCTGCTTTAATGTGAGTGCTGGTGGGTAAAGAGACTCCAAGCCCAGGTCATAGGACTTAGTATAGTGATCAGCTGTGCAAGTTAATGGAAGTGATAAGGGAATCTTTTAGGTAAACCAATAAGTTTGAATGACTATCTGTTCCTGACCAAATTAGAGATGTTTAAATTGCTTATACGCAGAAGTAAATTCACACTGACACACGGAGTTCAGGTTAAAAGAACTTCGAGAAAATTTATTGGCATCTGTTAAAAAGCGGGCTCGCAGACCCTTTTAAAGGCAAAATTACATCATTGAAAGAAATCAAGATATAGGCAAATAAACATTGTCAATTGGCTCAAGTGCAAAGTGGTTAGTCAAATGCCCTCCTTGTTGGGTGTTACATCTTTATGTCATAGCTGACGTCATGACGAGCTCCTACAGGTTTCGGCTCCATTTTGCTGGGCACGAGGGAGCTTACTCGATGGGAGGGGGGCTTAGGCAGCTATCCATAATGAGTAGCTGGTACGTTAGTCGTTCAAGGTTAGTATCCTCAAGGCCTTTTTAGCAATTATACATTCTATTAAGACTATCTGCTACAGTGTTTCATTTAATCAAGATTCTAGCATTTCCTGCTGACATGCTATTTCTACAAACAAAGCAATCTTGTAAGGTTTAAACTATGAGGCCTGAGAACTGAATATGAGAATATAGTATTAAAGGGGCCCAGTAATGGTTATAGTTTATAAGGGGCCTAATAATTCTACAACAGAAGTACCCACGGATGATATCAGTCTGTATCGTCACAGTATCACTTTATGCAATTTGTAAGCAGTCACTCTATAGTCTGAAAAAATATAAACATTTAAATTATATGAGCATGCTGATAATATAATTCAATAATATATTGGTGCTATGTAAATAATAATAATAATTTGTAATTTGAGTTATTGATCTTTCCAATTCCTGTCTTTCAGTGTTGGGTTGGGGGACACTTGCAGTCACGGTGGTCAGTGCCCCTTCTCTCCTGGCCATTGCTCTTGTTCCACTTCTAAAACGCCACGTATTCCGCTATCTTCTCAGGTTTTTTGTGGCCTTGGCTGTGGGGACTCTCTGCGGTGATGCCTTACTACACCTACTGCCACATGTATGTTACAAGCTTTCTTCTGATTGTGTACTCAAAATAGAGAATATATGCCTTGTGATAATGGTAACTGTATTCGGTTTAGATGCTTTAAGCTTTTAAAATATTTTGCGAAGCAAACACGAAATGTGTTTTAGAAAGGTTATTGTGATGTAACTTTTAAAAGATATTGAAATACTTCAAATTTCTCAAATATAGGCCTTGAGTTAACTTTTGAAAAAAACTTTTCAATTGATCACAATCTGTTAGAAAAACTTTTCAAATGCTTTATCTACAGAATTCTAGGAGATAATTTGAAGTTAGTTTTTCTAACAGAAAAGTTTATCCAAAAATATTAAATATAGGCCACAGAATGACATTTTTCCAAGAAGAATAAATCTGGAGTCGAATAATAAATGAGAGCAATGTGCAGAGTGTATATGACCATTGGCATATATGCAGCCGAAGACTAAAAAGGATGATATCTCCTTTTGGTCATAACTATTTTCAATCAGAGAAACTTCATATTGAACATATATGCATCTATGTATGCCAACTTTACCATTTTCACGACAAACGTGTTTCCTCTTTACATTCGCGATCTTGTTAGTTTTTTACTTTACTGTTCACTGTGATTGGACTTTTACTTCACTGTTGACCCTACAAAAGACAGACCCCCCCCCCTCTTTGTTTCAGAACATTGATGTTCAGAATAATGATATGGTTGGCATTTACTGTGTGACTGAAAAAAGACGTTTACTATGTACTACTTGTCAATGCGTTTTATTTTAGATGCAACATGGGCTTTTGGTCCCCACCCTTCTCCCACTCTGTTATCCCACTCCAATATTGTGAATATAAAACTTTCAGAGCATGCTCCTATCTGGATCCTGCTAGACACTCACCTTTCTTGCCCCAGCACTCTGTATTAGATAATACCTGCCAATTTCTACCCATAAAATGGTCTCCATGGACATTGGGGAAAAATGACAACCACCTCCTGCTCTGGGAAATATTCCAAAGCTATCATGTGAGGTGACAATATTGTCGCCAGCAAGTCTGGTAGAAGACATATACCAAGTAGAACTCCAATCTTTCTATTTCTATACTGCTCCCTCTGTTCTCCTATTGATGACAACAAACAGAGCTGTTGTTTAAAATAAACAATTGCCAGAGTCTTTTCTTATAGACTGAAATAAAATACACTATGATTAAATGTTGCATAAATACTATTATTGGTGAAACCGGTCTGGGTGGCAGATGGTCATGGTGGCTAAAGTGTACCATCCCTGTCATCATTAGAACTAGATTAAGACACTTCCTGTAATCTCTAGAGCTAACTCCACTATCCATTTTGTTTGTTGACTATTTTTGAGACCTATATTCACCTATGCTTGATGTAGTAGCAGAGGAAGACTCCTTTTTGGTTCTCCATGGGCCCTTCCAAACTTGAACCTCAAGAAATGTGCCCATTAAAAAGTGATAAATAGGGGGCGTGTCCTGACCGGAGAGCTGAGCAGTCGCATGCACTAGCAGCTCCGTTCCCGATCAACCTCAGAAGAGCCATTAAGCTGGAAAAAGCTTAAAATAAATAGCAAAAAAGCAGAGATGTCGCAACAAAAAGGGAAGAGGAACGCTGACAGGTCGGAGAAAGCAAGTTTCTTCACATCCAGAGCCAGCCAGCAGAAAAATGTACAAACGCAAGAGCAGGCCCAAGATGGCGACGATGACAACGTGGAACAAGAGGAACAGACGGCAAATCAAACACCCGTCTTAACACAGGACTCATTGAAAGCACTGCTGGAAGAGATGTCCAATAAAATACTCACCAAACTGGATTCAGCCATGAAAGATATACATAAAGATCTACGAGAGCTGGGCACAAGAACATCGCACCTCGAAGACAAAATGGCGGATTATGAAACGGCCCACAACACCATGGCAGATACAATGGACGGCCTACTCGCCAGAATAGAAGAGCAGGATGTCAAAATTGCGGACATGGAGGACAGGGCCCGCAGAAATAACCTGAGAATACGGGGTGTTGCAGAAACGGTAAACACACCGGACCTTATGGCCTACACCACAGGGCTCCTAAAACACCTCCTACCTGACTGGCCCCAGGAGATGCTCCTGATTGATAGAATCCACAGAACGGCGAAACCTGGCTTTCTACCGCCGGACACTCCACGAGATGTGCTGCTCCGCATGCATTATTTTCACGCTAAGGATGCAGCACTCAACGCTAATAGAACGAAAAAATCAACGCCGGAGGAGTACAAGAACATTGCCATATATGCGGACATTTCCACCCATACCCTGAAACGACGGAGGGAGTTCAGAGACATTACTCAAGCACTGAGAAACAGCCATCTCCCATATCGATGGGGATACCCAACAAAGCTCCTAATCACCAAGAAAGGGAAGACGACGGTAGTGAAATCACCGGAGGAGGGGATCACCCTTCTCAGATCCTGGGATATCACACTACCGGACCCCACAACCGAACGAAGGCACATCACTAGACTTTCCCCGGACTGGCAGAAATCGAAAAAGCGCCAAAACTGACCACAAGCTGAACACACGCCACATGGAGACAACCCTTGACTGATCGGGCTAAAACCTGGAGAAGGCCAAGAGTGGGTAAAGTAATAAAATGGCACAGTGACTAACGAAGGACTGATACACTGGCACCCTTTATTCAAAAGACTATTGCAGATAGAGATGTTATGGGAAAGACCGTTATACACTGTTAATTATTACTGTTTGCTAACATGAATAATGGGGTGATATTAAGGTGGGAAGGGGCCATTATAGCAGGAAAGACTGCTAGCCAGACGGGAAAGAACTCGCGGTACAATAGATAAACCCAAGCCCTCCTAGGGGACCACACATATAATGATGATCTCCATGACAGGTTCAATGTATGTATGTACCAATTGCCGACACCAATCACTACTTACCAAGGTCCATAACAAATGACTGAGGTTAGAGGACGGAGAAGAAGTCGGACGGAAGCTTAGCTTCAACCCCAAGGCACGAAGATGCAGTGCCTAGCCACACTAATGGCAATGTTTAATGTTGTATACATCTATGTTAGAGTTGTTAAGTTTTATTTTTTATTTCCCTATTTGGTTTATTCATATACCGCTACACAAGGTCATTGTAACAATAATCACGAAGCAGTAGAGGCTACACGGGGACGCCCAACGCAGGTATCTCTGACACTAGCAGAGTCAAAACTTAGTAGAATTACGGGACTGGCACGACCGGACCATAGGAGCTCACTCCTCCAAGCCCAACAGACACCTTCACTCGGCTCTAAAAGCTGGGAAGGAGTGCAGGGTGTCGCAAACATAGAACTGACAGAACACCACACAGCAAAACACCACAGGAAACCACCGTGAAGATCTGTACTTATAATGTGCGGGGGCTAAACAACCCCACGAAAAGACACCTACTTAATAGAGAGATTAAATCACTAGATGTCGACATACTGTGCCTACAAGAGACACATTTTAGGCATAACGATCACCCACAGATCTTGACAGTACAGTTCCCACACCAATACCACTCAACGTCACCACACAAATCAAAAGGTACTTCCATACTTATAAGCAAACACATTAACTTCATACCACACACCCAGGAAGTGGACAAAGGAGGCAGATATGTCATAATAACCGGAACGATAAACGATACGCCATATACTTTAGTGAGCGTATTTGCGCCTAACACTAACCAGGGAAACTTTCTGCGCAGCGTACTAAACAAACTAAACAAGCTCAAAAAGGGCATTATGGTGATCTGCGGGGATTTCAACCACATACTAGACCCTAAATTAGACACCACGTTACCACAACACCGCCACCGGCATCGCCCGTTAGCAAGACAATGCAAAAGTCTGCAAAAAATCCTACACGAACACCATCTCTATGACTCGTGGAGAATCACACACCCGGAGACCAAGCAATTTACACATTTTTCTGCCGTCCACAATTCCTATTCTAGAATAGATGGGTTCCTAATATCAGGCTCGCATTTAGACCAAATACAAGCTTGTGATATACAACAGATCACTTGGTCAGATCATGCACCAGTAACTTTAGATATGAAAAACACGTATGATTTTAAACACCGTAGCCCATGGAAGCTAAACAACACATTACTAAGGGACAGGAACTTTAATAAAGATCTCCAAAATGATATAAACGCTTACTTCGCGACTAACGACAATGGAGAGGTGACACCAGCGACCTTATGGCAAGCACACAAGTCAGTGATTAGGGGCCTACTGATAAGACGAGCTGCGCACATTAAAAAAATCACCCAAACAAAACTTAGTGCATGGAAAAAGGAATTATATGATCTCAACTCCCAAAACCAATTACATCCACTAGCAGACCTTAAACAAAAAATAATGACAGTATCCAAACTAATACACCAACAGGCTCTAGAACAAACTCAGTCACACTTGGTGAAACTAAAAATAAATCATTATATGCAGGGAAATAAAGCGAGCAAACTACTAGCGTCTCACCTCAAAAAGAAACAAGCTAACCAGAAAATAGCATACCTCCTAGACGCCAAAGGCAGAAAAGTTACCAAACCCAAAGACATAAGCGATGTATTCGCCAAATACTACCATAACCTATACAACTTGAAAGAAGATGATAACACTGCCCAACCTACAGAAACGGGCATCCAAGATTACCTGACACAGATAACTCTACCAGAACTCACAGCACAACAAAAAGCAGACTTAACTAAACCGATAGACGCCCAAGAAATCAGATCGGTTATTCAAACATTACCCATAGGCAAATCACCTGGACCAGATGGTCTGACGAACCTGTACTACAGAACGTTTAGCGAAACACTGGCACCCCACTTAGCTTCGACTTTTAACTATGCAACAGCCACAAAATCACTCCCACGAGCCATGTCGCTGGCCCATATAGTCACACTGCCGAAACCCAATAAACCCGCTACAGTCCCACAAAACTTTAGACCCATCTCATTGCTAAACACTGATGCGAAAATTTTCGCGAAACTTTATGCAACAAGACTAGGGAAGATCATACCACATCTCATACACCGGGATCAAGTGGGTTTTGTAAAGGGAAGACAGGGATCTGACAGCACGAGGAAAATACTAAACCTGCTGCACAAACTTCAGACACAGGGACAAGGAGGCCTCTTTGTATCCTTAGATGCGGAGAAGGCCTTCGATAGGCTGCATTGGGGATTCCTCAAGGCAACTTTAACTAAATTTGGGATACCACAAGAATTCACAGCAGTGGTGGAATCACTGTACAGCGCACCTACAGCACAGGTCCTGAACTCAGGCTTCACGTCAGAGCCCTTTCACCTAACAAATGGCACACGACAAGGATGCCCCCTGTCACCACTGCTTTACATCCTGGCCCTTGAACCATTAGCCAGCAAAATCAGAGAGAATATGAATATACATGGCATACAGATAAGAAATACAGAATACAAGGCAGGTCTGTTTGCGGATGACGTCATTCTGACGCTCACGCAACCACTCATCTCACTCCCCAATCTTCTCAAAGAAATCAAACAATATGGGGACCACTCTTACTACAAGCTTAACCTCACTAAAACACAAGCTATGGGGATAGGGTTATCTGCTAAAATACTGACCCAACTTAAGGAAGGATTTCAGTTTGATTGGAGGGAGGATTATCTCACTTTTCTAGGTCTAAAAATCCCCAAACACCCTGCGAAATTGCTAGAGCTAAACTATGGTAGACTACTGCGGGAGATGGGGGATACAATGAACAGCTGGGAAGGCAAATTTTTGTCGTGGATAGGTAGAATGGGGGCCATAAAAATGATGCTACTACCCAAGTTCCAATACTTATTGCGCACTCTACAAATTTTCCTCCCAAACTCGTACCTCAATAAATTACAACAAATAATCACGAGATTTGTATGGGCAAACAAAAAACCCCGAATAGCCACAAAACTCCTATGCAAACCACTGAAACATGGAGGCCTCGGCCTCCCGAATGTACACTTGTACTATAAGGCCGCCTTAATGTCAACAGCCTTGCAGACACACGAAATGAGCGAAAAAGGGGAAAGACCACAATGGGAAGAGATAGAATCTGCCGAGGGAGGTCATAAAGACTTGAAATACTTGTTTTGGGTACCACACAACTTAAGACCAAAATCACTACAAGTTTTGCCGACAACAGCGCTACTGCTGAAGGTATGGGATTCATCAATAAGGAAATTGGGACATGATAAACAATGGGCATTACAGACACCAATGCAGAGTCTGGCTATAGCCAACCCCACTATAAACATTCGCCCATGGGTACAAGCCGGATGCACGAGAGTGGGCCAACTAGTAAGTAGGGGCACAGTCAAACACTTTCCTGACTTGCAACAAGAATACACCCTGCCAAGTAGCACCATATTCTCGTACCTCCAGATAAAATCCCTACTAGGGGACAATACTAGCAAAACCTCCTCCCATTCCCTAAAGATACTAGATAAAATAAGTGAAACAGGCAACATGCCGAAAAAAATGTTTTCTACGCTTTATGCAACATTAAGTGACAGCACACCAAACGACACACTCGATAATCTCAAAGAGGACTGGCACAGAGACACACACAAACGATTTACAGATGACCAATGGCAAAAAGCTTTTACAGCACACAAGGGAAGGTCAAGATGCTCCTCACACGTGGAGCTGATGAGAAAAATCCAGTATCGGTGGTACCTGGTACCAACCAAACTAGCTAAAATCTACCCAAACACAACAAACCTATGCTGGAGATGCAGGGAAGAGGTGGGAAACATGTACCACATTTGGTGGACATGCCCAAAGATAAAAGGATACTGGGAGAAGGTGGGGGGGATTATTAATGACGCCTTACACACGAACATAGCACTAAAACCCGAGAATGGTCTGCTCTTCATGATCCCGGATGAGCTCCACAAAGCACACAAGACACTTCTATTTCACATACTAATAGCGGCAAACACGTTGATAGCACGAGCATGGAAGCAGACCACCTGTCCTAACTCAACAGAGCTCCTATCTCAGATTGATCTAAATCTAACATACGAAACTAAACTCACGACCACATACTCTACCCCGACTCACCTTCTGGAGGCCAGACAAGAGTGGGATTTGTTTATACAAGGTGGGAACAAAGAGACCCAATCTCTTAACACACGAACACTAACGGCTAAGTAAGATACTATATGATGAGAGGAATGATTGACAACACAAAGGTATCAGGAACCCCCAAACGAGCCTTAAATAACAATAAGGGCAAGGGCTATCTTCTATATTACAGACTAGCAAGCACGCAGACTGTCAGCACACAGATGCTCATACCTTTCCTATAGTAATATGTTTTCTTTTGGTAATGTGTTGTTTTTTCCCATTCTAAAATTGAGGAAGAGAAGGCCACACGGCCAACGAAGCCAGCTTTGTGTCAAACAGTTTCAATGTACATTGTTAAAAGGATGTGGATTAATAAGTCACCTACAATGAAAGAGACTCTACTGTAACGGTTTATGTTTTTCTGTTTTCTTTTTCCTTGTTAACATGATGTGCAATATATGAAAAATCTGAGGTTCTGCTGAACCTAACAACACTTTCCCCATCACCCCCCCCTTTTTCCTTTCTGTACCCCTGTTTATGCTCTATATTAACTGTGAAAAAATTTTAATAAAGAATAAATTGAAAAAATAAAAAGTGATAAATAGCAAAGTTTATTAGTTACTACTTTAAAAATCTGCAAATTGCCTAGAACTGGTCGTCTGCATGTTGAGTATTTTAAACCAATGTCCCCACATATCCTTGAAAGTCAAACACCTCCTACAATGCAGTATTTAAAAAAAAATCCTTTTCATTTACTTCAAAACTAGAAAATGTTTGCTGCCCAAACTTCCCTATAATTCTTATATTGATACCGGAGAAACTGACGGAAGCCAAGCACAGAGAGATGGACACAGGTTTCTTCAGGAAGGAAGAGATTCTTTATTGGATCACCGATCGGGACTCAGAGGGACTAGCGTCACCAAAATACAGCAAAGTCTGAGTACTGAATACATAGAGTACATTCCTTATATAGCACTGTAGCTCCTCCCACAATTAACTACACCCACACATACCCTTAACCTATTTAATAAATAGAGTCTAAACTCATCCATCCGGTCTAACCACGTGGCTCATCTGATACAAAGGAGAGGGACGCGTAATTCCAGTTCTTACATTCCTGCACCTGGTCAGTACAGTGATAACAGTATCTTAGCTACGTGTAATTAACTAACTGATACTACAAACACATATACATACATATGCCTTGTGGCAATCTTAGCCTGCTAAACTTGTATTTTACTGGAATTACATCACATTCCCCCCTTTGATGCCTCTGATATTTCACAATTACTTGAGGCATCACTTAACCTTGGTTTGCATATACCTCAGGTTACCATGAACCAGACCAGACTTATCTTATGATGTGAATCTTTTAACACTCATCTTCCTGCATTGGTTCTCCTTGATCTAGAGCCTTATACTTATATATCGCCATTATCTGTGCAGCAGCCTTCCTCTCTGCTATACTTCCTATCAGGCTTTGCACAGACCTAACTACTAAGGGTATAAGACACGGTAGGAGTAGACACAACAGTAAAATCAGTAGGACTCCACCTACCACTGCCTTAAGCCCTCCAAACCACTCATACCAGCTACCAAACCAACCACTTGGATCGTACCCTTTCCATACCTGAGTAGGCACATGCACTAGTTTAACCATATGGCTAGTAAGCTCAGCTATTGCTTGCCCTTCGTCATCTATTTGAAGACAGCAATTGCTCAGGTTAAACTTCCCACATACACCTCCCTCTACTGCCAAAAGGTAATCCAAGGCTAATCTATTTTGGTACACTGCTGTCCTCATCCTGGTATTATGCCTCGCTAGAAGATTGAGTGCTTGTGAGGTCTCATTAGTAATAATCTCAACCACCGCCTGTAATCTTATAATACGGTTGAGCATATAAATTGGGGTTCTATAACCAAAGGTACCATCTTCCGCCCACGTGGCTGGCCCATAATAATCTATGATACGCTGGGGAGGCCATTCATTATCTTCCCAGGTGCCTATCTCTAAGGGTCCCCTTTTCTTCCTATGATTCACATCATACACTTTAACACCTAAAGTCTCACCTGTTTCAATCGGTAACAAGAAGAAGGATGGTTTGAGCATACCCAACACACATGCCCCTTCCCAGTCCTGTGGCAACTCCGAATAGGCTTTCTTACCACAGATCCAGTACAAATTTGCTGGGGCTCTCCAGGTAGATGTGATGGATAAATCAAACCACACATCCTTTAAACTGGCATATCTAGCAAACGGGTTAGATGGTTCTGAGACATTTGAAGCCGACCACCAAGTTGTATTTTTAGTATCATCATCATAAGCTTTTTGCCCTAGACAAGTTAATTCTCCTACAGAAGTATTATACATTATTCCTTTCCTTGCTATGCAAACATAACCTATGATGGAGGTCTTTAATCTCCACTCAGATTTACCTCTAACACTCAAATGATAATCGGCTTGTGTAGATATTAGTTGGTCAACTGCCTCAGAACCGGACATTACCTCCTTTGCTTCCCAAGGCCATTGGTCTCCCATGTTAGTACCTCCACACACATAGCAGTTGGTAACATTAAGACTACCGGCAATACTTTCAGCTAGGTCAATGAACAGGTTTTTAGCGTTATGGGGGATCTTATTATCTATACTCATCTCTTCATAAAAGGAATGGTATACTTGATGAGTCTGGGAGGATACCGTATCAGTCTCTATTCCTATAAACAATAATGTCCCAGGATCTAAACCCGTCCCGTATATCTGAAACCCAAATAAATTTCCATACTTATCTAGGAACTTGTCGGGGTTATTAATAAGTATATGGACTGGGTTACATTCCATAGACTTACAATAAGGGCTAGTCGGCAACTTAGTCACTATCATGTCTTTATCTACTGTCTGTCCCCAAGTCGCCCACCCCACACAAGACCAATATGGACAAAAGTTATAGTCTTTATTTGGGCATCTAGGACTCACATATTTATTTTTACTACTGGGACAAATATATTTATCATTAGACCCATACGTCCTCTCCCATCTAAGATCCCCACATACATTCCACGGTTTTCTACCACTTGATATCGCCTTACATGCATCAAATAGCAGAACACCCGAAGAATGTACGGATTCTAACACCGTCTTATTAATTAGGGTCCCCTGAGGATCTCCATTCCTGAGAGTCAACCAAATTGTACGAGGTTGATACTCTGGACTGAAGCACTTAGGTTCTCCTACTCCTAAATGGTACACACTATAGTCTATATTTAGGTATCTACATCTTGATACCTCTCCTTTACATTCGTATTGTGAATGCCAAATTAGGGTTTGGGAAATATGGTTACCTGTTCTCGTAGTCTTAATGCATACCTCACAGCTAGGAGTGTCGGTACCTCTACCTTCCTGAATATAAAAACACATATAAATAAACACAATCAAAAGCACATCTTTCGCCGTCATCCTCAGTCTTCGTCCGTGCGATGGAACCTCAGCTTCCAGGATGTGAGGGCTGCAGGGAATGGAGTTCTGCTCGTCTTCACAGGTGTCCCTTCGAGACTTTCCTGGCTTATACACTATGTGTTGGTAAGCGGACAGGCTTTATTATGGCCTTCTCACTCACACCTGTAACAATAAAATTTGTAATCCACAATAATTCCTCGTTACTCCGACTGAGTAGTGCGTTTCAACCGGATCTTGCAGGGATTCTCTGGATCTGCTGTAATTTGCCAAGAATCGACTGCTGCTGGTTTAACCCTGGAGTGATGTATCCACGGAGTTACTTCGGCTACTTTTATCGCTGTAGGGGTAGACAAAAGAACAACATAAGGACCTCTCCACTTGGGCCCTAACGGTACATTATTCCACTCTTTAATCCACACTTGGTCTCCTGGATGATAACTATGAACAGGGGGATAAATATTCACAGGTAATCTATCTTGTACCCATTTCTGTACCTCCTCCATAGTCTTACCCAACTCTACAACCTGCTGCCGGGTAATTCCTTCTCCCAACTGACTCAAGTCCCCCCTTAAGTTACCAAGTACGGGAGGTGGTCGCCCATACATGATTTCAAAAGGAGAGAGGCCCATCCTTCTGGTAGGGGTACTGCGGATTCGCAATAAAGCCATGGGTAAGAGAACGTTCCACTTAAGTTGGGTTTCCTGACACATTTTAGCCAACTGGTTCTTTATAGTTCTATTCATTCTCTCTACCTTACCAGAACTCTGGGGTCTATATGCAGTATGAAGCCTCCACTTTATACCAAGCATATGAGTCAGTTGTTGTAGGCACTGATGAACAAAAGCTGGACCATTGTCCGATCCTATAGAACAGGGTAGTCCATATCGGGGTATTATTTCTCGTAGCAGGAATCTTACAACTTCTCCTGCTTTCTCTGTACGAGTAGGACATGCTTCTACCCAGCCTGAATAGGTGCACACAATTACCAACAGGTAACGATGTCCGCCCGATTTAGGCATTACTGTAAAGTCTATTTGTAGATCGGACATGGGGAGTCCCCCCATAAACTGGACTCCTGGTGGCTTTACTGGTCCTTGTCTTGCATTATTCTTAGCACACGTTACACATCTGCGTACAATGGCCTGAGTCAAGTTGGACAATCTTGGTATGTAGAAATGTTTCCTGAGAGATTCTTCAGTACTGTCTCTCCCAGAATGTGTCCCGTTGTGATAATTTTGGACAATTTCTACCGC
The DNA here is from genome assembly GCF_036172605.1 of Pelobates fuscus. Classification (NCBI taxonomy): domain Eukaryota; kingdom Metazoa; phylum Chordata; class Amphibia; order Anura; family Pelobatidae; genus Pelobates; species Pelobates fuscus. The sequence continues at coordinate 387,574,492 of NC_086317.1, read as the reverse complement.
TAGTGATGCTGGTATGACTATTCTTCCATCTTCTAGCTGATACCACTTGTTCTCCAAATACTTTCCCGGTTCAGTCTTTAACCACTCCTCTTCTTGAGCTGTATAAACTGGAGTCCATTGGGACAGTGGAGTTGGTATAAGAGCAGCTATATGCCCCACATACTCCTGTCTTCCTGATTCAGCAGCACGCTTAGCTGCACTATCTGCCATCCGATTTCCCTTGGTTACATCACCATCTCCTCTCAGATGCGCTCGACAATGTATGATACCGACTTCTTTCGGCTCCCACACTGCTTCCAATAGTTGTAGGATTTCAGCTGCGTACTTGATTTCTTTGCCTTCTGAATTCAGTAGTCCTCTTTCTTTATACAAAGCTCCGTGGGCATGAGTGGTTAAAAACGCATACTTAGAGTCCGTATAGATATTTACTCTTAAACCTTCAGCCAATTGTAACGCTCGTGTTAGTGCTATTAATTCTGCCTTTTGTGCTGATGTTCCTTTCGCCAGTGGCCGAGCTTCTATCACCTTGTCTATTGTTGTCACTGCATATCCTGCATAGCGGATCCCTTCTTTCACATAACTACTGCCGTCGGTGTAATATTGAACATCGGGGTTCTGGATGGGAAAATCACGAAGATCTGGTCTACTTGAAAATACTTCATCCATTACTTCCAAACAATCATGTTGACTTTCAGTAGGTTGCGGCAAAAGGGTAGCTGGATTTAAGGTGTTTACAGTCTCTAAATGCACTCTTGGGTTTTCACACAACATTGCTTGATACTTGGTCATACGGCTGTTACTAAACCAATGATTTCCTTTGTAATCCAACAACGTCTGTACTGCATGTGGGACTCGTACATAAAGTTCTTGACCCAGAGTGAGTTTATCGGCTTCAGCTACTAGCAGGGCGGCTGCAGCTACGGCTCTTAGACAAGGTGGAAGTCCGCTGGCCACTGCATCCAGTTGCTTAGACATGTAGGCAACAGGTCTTTGCCATGATCCCAAGTACTGTGTCAATACTCCCACAGCCATTCTTCTTTGCTCGTGTACATATAAGTAGAATGGTCGTGTGTGATCAGGTAGACCTAATGCTGGGGCACTCATCAAAGCCTTCTTCACATCTTCAAATGCCGTTTGCTGTTCTTGGGTCCATAAGAAGGGGTCGTGCTCTGTACCTTTGATGGCTGCGTACAGAGGTTTTGCCAGTATCGCATAGCTGGGAATCCATATCCTACAGAAGCCTGCTGCCCCCAAGAATTCTCGCACTTGTCTTCTATTCTTGGGTATTGGTATTTGGCAGACAGCTTCTTTTCTCTCTGGCCCCATAATCCTTTGACCTTCAGAGATATGGAATCCCAGATACTTGACAGTTGGCAAACACAACTGAGCCTTCTTCCTGGACACCTTGTATCCTGCCTTCCAGAGAATATGTAGTAGATCGTGCGTTGCTTGCTGACATTTTTCTTTTGTAACTGCTGCTATCAACAAGTCATCTACATATTGTAACAATACACATTCTCCTGGGATAGACTCGAAATCCAGTAGATCTTGACTTAGAGCTGAACCAAATAGGGTAGGTGAATTTTTAAACCCTTGGGGCAGTCTTGTCCAAGTCATTTGGCGTTTTGAGCCCGTTACAGCGTTCTCCCATTGGAAAGCGAAAATACATTGACTTTCTGCGGCAATTCGGAGGCAAAAGAAGGCATCTTTGAGATCTAAGACTGTGAAGTAAGTAGCCCCGCCCGGAATTAAAGCAAGCAGGTTATATGGATTGGGTACACTGGATGTATGCTAACAACCGCATCATTGACTGCTCTTAAGTCCTGTACAGGTCGATACTCATCTGTACCGGGCTTTTGAACAGGCAGCAATGGGGTGTTCCAGGGGGAAGTACAGAATTTTAGGATACCATACCGTATGAACTTATCCAGATAGGATTGGATGTTCTTCTTAGCCTTCTGCGGAATGTGATATTGTCTTAGGCTCACTGGATAAACCCCATGTTTCAGTTCAATTTTTATTGGTGGAATATTGCGGGCCAGTCCTGGTGGGTTGTTCTCTGCCCAAACTCCTGGTATGTTAAACAATGTCTCATCACTCCTAGGGTTTTGGCTAGTCAACACTGTATAAAGTCGCCACTCTTCTTCCTTTGGTACGGATAAAGTCATAATACCTGAAGGTCCATTAAACTTTAAGGATGTTGTTCCATTTGGTAGGAACGTAATCTGCGCTTGTAATTTTGATAGCATATCACGTCCCAGCAATTGGACTGGACATTCAGGCATATAAAGGAATTGGTGTTTTACTACGTGGCCTCCCAATGTACAGAGTCGACTTTTAAGAACCGGTTTTTCAGCACTTCTTCCAGTTGCTCCTATCACAGTAATAGTCCTTCCAGATGGAGGAGCAACTAGATTAGTCACCACTGAATGTTCAGCACCAGTGTCGATCATGAACGCACTCCTTTTCCCCCCTATTGATACATCGACCATAGGCTCCGCTCGACCAAGGGGGATGGAGCCCGGTCGGTATCAATAGTCCTCCATGACAGTGTCAGCCAATCCTACAAAGTCCCTACCTTCTCTATCGCGGGACCTTTGCGCTGCTGGAATATACCTGTCTTCCCTAACACTTCCTCTGTTCCCATTACTCCCTCTATAACCATTACTCCCTCCGGGGCCTCCTCTACCTCTCGCTCTACCTCTAAAGTTTCCGTAGCCTGCCCTGGGTTGGTCTCTCTCGTACTGCTCTCTTTGCGGACATTCGTTCCTCCAATGCCCTTCTTCCTTGCAATACGCGCATTGATCCCTACTCAAAGGCTCCCTACTCCATCTATTATTGCCTCTATCTGGGCCCCGTTTATCTACGCCTGCGATCGCTACCGCTAGCATATCAGCCTTTTTACGCATCTTGCGCTCTTCCTCTTTCTTACTTTCTGTATCCCTGTTCATATAGACCTTATTTGCTACCTCCATTAGTTGGGTGATGGACATACCTGCAAACCCTTCTAACTTTTGTAGCTTGCGCTTAATATCTCCGTATGCTTGGCTGACAAAGGCGGAGTTAACCATTCGGGAATTGTCTGCGTCTTCCGGATTAAAGGGGGTATACAAGCGGTATGCCTCCAATAATCGGTCATAAAAGACACTGGGCGCTTCATCGCTTTTCTGGATCACCTCAACTGTCTTCGACATGTTAATGGCTTTCTTTCCTCCGGCTTTCATGCCAGCAATTATAGCGTCTCTATAGGCTCTGAGTTGAACCATATCAGCACCATTTACGTTCCAATCGGGATCGGTGTTGGGATAGTGTGTCGCGGCCCATGCTGCTGGATTGGCTTGGTTCAAAGCACGGGCTCTATCCTCTAATGCTTTAATGGCTGCTTGATTTATTCTTGTCCTTTCCTCATTGTTAAATAAAGTCATTAGTAACTGCTGGCAATCAGCCCATGTCGGATTATGCGTCTGTACTATTGAGGTGAACAGATCAGTCATAGCTTGTGGTTTCTCAGTATACGAGGAATTATGGGTCTTCCAGTTTAAAAGATCGGTTGTGGTAAATGGGACATATACGAAGACTGGGTCAGCGTGTGCCATTTGACCTGCGGCATCGATATAAGCTGACCCGGGATTCAGACGAAGAGGCATCTGATAGTGCTTTAATTGTTGGGCACCAGTCAACTGTCGGGTTTGGATGGGGCTACGTAGAGAGGCGTCAGTCATGGGTTCCGGTCGGGGAGAGATAGGGTATGGGGATGTGGGAGGTCGGTTTTGGGAAAAGGTCGTAAATAAAACACTTCGAGCCGAGCTAGATGAAGCTTGACCGGAAGTCTGAAGTGGCGCCAAATCAGGATATTCGTTTCTAATGGGGGTGGATTCTGGTTCCGGAAGGGGAGATTTAGTACGAGGGGGGGTGGATCCTGTACTGGAGGAGGAAGCGGAAGTGGATGAGGGTAATGAGGGGAGGGGTGCAGGACTTCCTGCGTTTGCGTCACTTCTTCTTAACGGAAAGTAAGGGGGCGGCAAAGGGATCTCGGACTCAGGGGGCGTGTCCAAAATGGGCCTAACACCAGTCCTAGTGGACGAGCAAGTCCTAGCTACCATGAGGCGACACTGCTCCTCGTGGCATGTCTGGAGCCATTTTGGCGAGTCATTTACGGCCTGTCTCCAACAGTCAATATAAGGAAACTGGCCGTAAAGTTCAGGCCTACCCGATACAGCCACGTGTAAGCGCTGTACCAGAGTTGGATCCAAACTGCCACGTGGCGGCCATGCCGCAACCAAAGTAGGCCACTCCCTAGTACACAAAGTGACCAAACGTACAGGAGACATCTTTACCCCAAAATCACAAACTTTGAATCCCTTTTTAAAATTCTTAACCATACATCCTAAGGGATCCGGAATCGTTGACTGCGACGCACCCATACTTAACAATGGAACGTCGTCGACAACGAATACTATACACGCGTACTATTCAACAGTCACACCCGTTTCCTCTGGCAACAGCACCACGTGGTACGGTTACCAAGTGAAACGTACACAATAACAATAAACACTCAGGGAATTCCCGTACACACACAGCTGTTACACCAGTCACTATATAATCAATATTATGCCCTTTGGCGTAACTATACAGTCACCCACGCTATAATTCTCTATATACGAATTACCCGTCTATAACACACCCCAGTAACATCGTCTTTTACAAATAGCGGTTACAGTACGGTTAGCATAGGTCAAAGCACAAGTTAAGGTCACAATACAATTATTAGTGGTTATGGTGTTAAACATGCAATGGACGACAATGATTAGTACTTATTATATAATGTCAGTAAATATACAGGGTTATGGTACCGTGCACTATAATACAGCAACACACTATTAACACTCTCGCTAGACGGCTGAGCTCGCGCTATCTAACAAGATATACACTTTACTAAAACAATCGTTAACACATTTACAATTCCCAACTAAACTATTGGCCAGTACCTTGAATGGACTACCTAAAACTATATACACCCGTTTTGGTTAGCCACACTGCCCAATCACCACATATATAGCGAGCTAGAGAACCGAATTTACACAGGCGCCTCTTAGTCGCACTATCAAAAGTCTAGTGGGTTCCAAATTTACACGCCTTCCCACTTAGCCCAGATAGGATGAGAACTAGCGAACCGAATTTACACAGGCGCCGCTTAGTCTCCCGGTCCCTCCGACCTAGCGAACGTAATATACACCCTAGAACGCTAGTCTAGACAAGACACCGGTGTCCGGCTAGGGCTATTTACACCAGGACCCCGCCTGACTAACCAAATCAAACGGTCTGACTAAAGAGCGTTCGATCGAGCGGTGCGCCTTCGCTCCTTCCCTCCGACAGAGGGGGCAGATACACAGATTCAAAACCCCTTTGGGCCTACCGCACAATCGGTATACCCCTAGTGGGTCCTGCCGTCTAAAACAGCAGTTGTCTTACCTCCTCGTTCCTGAACCTGAGTTCACACTCATCGACGGGGACACCCCAGCACTTCTCACGTAGAGGCCGATGATCTCCTGGACAACAGACCAGTGGCGCCGAGACGAAGGGAGGTCCACGCAGAAGTTCAGGGGTGCAGCCGTAGAGAACGTGGGCAAAGATAGACCGTCTCACGCCTCTGCCTCTCAGCTACCGTTGAACGATGAGCTTCCCGGCCAATGCACCAAATGATACCGGAGAAACTGACGGAAGCCAAGCACAGAGAGATGGACACAGGTTTCTTCAGGAAGGAAGAGATTCTTTATTGGATCACCGATCGGGACTCAGAGGGACTAGCGTCACCAAAATACAGCAAAGTCTGAGTACTGAATACATAGAGTACATTCCTTATATAGCACTGTAGCTCCTCCCACAATTAACTACACCCACACATACCCTTAACCTATTTAATAAATAGAGTCTAAACTCATCCATCCGGTCTAACCACGTGGCTCATCTGATACAAAGGAGAGGGACGCGTAATTCCAGTTCTTACATTCCTGCACCTGGTCAGTACAGTGATAACAGTATCTTAGCTACGTGTAATTAACTAACTGATACTACAAACACATATACATACATATGCCTTGTGGCAATCTTAGCCTGCTAAACTTGTATTTTACTGGAATTACATCACAATATTGCCCAATATAGCTATTGAACCAACATCAAATATTCACTCAAGTAATCAATAACAGATTGCTGTCTTACCTGCTAGAGCTGGATCTATTTACAGCACTTCACAAGTAGTTTAAAGAGCTCCTAACATTAATGCAAACTGTGCATAAATCTCAAATGTATTTTCAGTTTGTGTACAAATTATTACATTATTATTAATTAAAATAATGGAATTGAGGGATTTTTGAGACACTATAAAGAACCACGAGATATAATGATATAATATTAAATGTTTTGAATGTCTACTGTTAATTATATTTGTTCTGCAGGTATTTCTATAAGAAAAAAAGTGACAAACAATGCTTTAGTTGCCCAGCTGATCATATGGATATGTACCATTGCTTTTGGGGTTATCCAGTAATTGAAACATTCTGGGTGGAGATCAACACCATTTAATATTCCCCTTAGGCCAGAGTGTTTAATGCTGGGTCTCATTCCCAACCACCATTACCCTAATGAAAACATTAGTAAAATAAATGCGGTGGTGTTGCAGGTCTGGAACCAAGCAGACTGTCTTTCGGTGTTCATTTTTCTGGCAAAATTGCATAATTTATTTAGAATGGATTGGCTCCTCACACTAGGATACACAGCTCAGTATTCTTCTGTAGTGGTGGCGGGCTGCACACCTTTACCAATTTCAACATAATTAGCTGATGGCCTCTTCTCGGCTTTATTACATTTGGTTATATTGGCCTCAGAATACCATCATAAAGTTCAAAGAATAATTTTCAATTTCCTGTATAGTGGAAAGCTGAGAACGACTCTGTAACTCACAGATTGTGGTTTTCTGACTATTTTTTTTTTAATCAGTAGAGGTTGAAAATTCTAATATAAATGGCTACCTCCACATTTAAACATGTTTTTTTTTTTTTTTAATTCTTTATTTTTGTTGTGCAGAAATTAGACAGACAAGTTTGCCGAGCCACGACAGTAAATACAGATTTTCCAAGAGGCATAAGACTGTGGCATATGATAGAACTGCACATTTTAAATGTAAACATACTAATGCATATAATTTGCTTAACAGGAAAATTGTAGGGTTGCTTGAGACATACTATATAGATTGACATTAACGTAGTCGATTATGATAAAATCAAGATAAAGAGAAAGTAACATGCTAAACCGCGGTTTATTTTTCAGCAGGGTAGCCGCTGGGCACCGTGGTCGGTGTGGGCGCGTGGGGTACTAACGGGGTGTAAAATTATGGTTGCACTGTCATGCCCATCTCAGCCCGAATACACCCACAGCAGTAGGGAGGATGTCAGTTAAATAGGCTGGTGTGACCTCAGCGAAATGCCGCCCGGGCAGGGAGCCTGCATGGCCCAATCTAGCTGTATTATTACAGTATGCTTACGTTGAACAGTTGTCATGGGATAGCAGGCTACATGGCTACATACACAGTGATTAATTAGCGCATGGCATTGCAGAGTTGGAGCCCTGTTTTACAGCCAATATAATAAACCTGGTTAAGGCATCCAAGGCCATCTATAATATAAATAGGACCCTGGGCAAAGAATTTTGTTGGGCCCCCTCGGCCCTGCGACCCTCTCAATCCACCAACCCCCCAATTACGCCCAACCCCCAATCACACTGACATATTGACACATACACACACACACAGACAGACATATTAAAACATTCACAGATACATACTGAAACACACATACACTGACACACAAATATATACTGGCAGACATATTGACACACATTCAGACATACTGACACACACACAGACACATACACTGACAGATATACTGACACACATACAGACACATACACTGACAGACATATTGACACACACAGGCATACTGACATACACACAGACACACTGACACACACAGGCATACTGACATACACACAGACATACTGACACACACAGACAGACATACTAACACACACACACATACACAGACACATACACTGACAGAAATACTGACACACACACAGACATACTGACACACACACAGACAGAAATACTGACACACACACACACAGACATCCTGACACACACACACACACAAACATACAGACACACACACACACAGACATACTGACACACACACAGACATACTGACACACACACAGACATGCTGACACACACAGGCATACTGACACACAGGCATACTGACACACACAGGCATACTGACACAGACAGACATACTGACACACACACAGACAGACATACTGACACACACACAGACAGACATACTGACACACACACAGACAGAAATACTGACACACACACAGACAGACATATTGACACACACACTGACAGAAGTATTGACACACACAGACAGACATACTGACACACACACAGACAGACATACTGACACACACAGGCATACTGATATACACACACATATACACTGAAACACAGACAGACATACACACACAAACATACTGACATACATTTAGCTACCCTCCAACCACCCTTACCTTTTCTGGAGGGTGGTTTCCCTGGGGAACAGTGGCAGGCTGAGGCAGTTGGGAGTTCTTCTCTGAAACTCCCCTCCTCCCTGCCTTTCTCCTCCTGTGCGGCTCTGATCTCCGGTGGGAGGAAGTGACGCGCGGCACTCACTTCCTCCCAGCCGGCTGACGAACAGGAAGGGGCCCGGTCGCGCTCTTTAAGCGTAACAGCGCCCGACTGGGCCCCTGCTGACACATGCCCACCGGGTGGCCCTTAGTGCATGGGCCACCCGGGGGCCCTCTTTAGCATGCGGGATGGTGCGGCTCTGTGCAGCCGCACCACCGGGTCCAAGGGGGGGCTGCCCAAATCGCGGGGCCCACGGAGCAGCTGCTCTGGGCCCCCCAGGAGCAACTGGGCCCGGGGCAGCTGCCCCGTTTGCCCCGCGCTAAAGACGGCCCTGAAGGCATCATATCATAGCTGGAGGAGGCAGATAGGTTTAGCCTAGGATACATACTTTACATGGTAGTGCATGGTATTATATGATTATATTCTTTCGGCAGAGCGTATGATTGACTTTAAAAATAAAATGTAAATAAGAACAACATCACAAACCGAAATTAAAGATTCCTACTGGAGCTAAAGATAATGTTGTACCGCTGTGCCACCTTAAATATATCTTACATAGATGGAGGTCAAAATAATAACATGTGCTGGTACTATGCCCACAAGATGAAACATGTCGTCGTTTTTTTTTGTTTTTTTTTAACTTTAAATTGAAGTTTATTTTAATCTATTTGCCTTATTATTTTCAACTGATTTAAGGAAATATATTTTCAAGTGACCACTCCCCACTAATGCAGAGTATTATATTTGTATTCACATACAAGCTCAAGCTGCATTATATTGTATGTGTTTCAAAGCATATTTGATACTGCTTTTGTTGAAAAGTAATTGACCTTTTGTCGTTTCATGAAAAGTTATAGGAAATTTATTTATGTGAGCATAACTCAGTCTGTCTTTGAATATTAAACCACTCCCATAAAAGCTGGTTTCCAAGTCAGAAGTTCGTAACTTGAATTATTTTATTATAGGCCCAGGAAGATCACAAAGAGTCTCAAGATGGTGGGGAATCACATTCCATAGAGCCTGTTCTGAAAGGACTTACTGTACTTGGTGGTATTTACCTACTCTTTCTTATTGAAAATCTCATGGGCCTTATGAATCAAAGACGGAGAAGGCGGAAGGTGAGTGCTGTGAAACTTTTGTAAGGAAAAGAGCAACAATCAGTCATAAATTTGAATCCTTTATATGTCAGTAACAAACATTTACAGCTCATAACAGGACAAGAATTTAAATATCAGGTGGAATTTCCATATAGGTTAGGCTCATTATTGTATGTGCTGTTTTAAAAACTCAAATGATCTTCTACAGGTCGTACAATAACATTTTGTGTGTTTACATTCAACCTTCAGATAAATGCAAAGCGGAAAGTCCCTGTTCCAGTTGAGGACTGCACAACTGTGTTACGAGATCTTGGCCACTCAGTTGGTAAGCAACTAGCTCGTTCCACAATGATATCAGTGTTGTGATAAACTAATGATGCTTATTGTATTGGGGATGCTATTACGGATGTGCATGGGCAAAAAATTTGGTACGGTTCGGCACTTCCGAAATTCAGGACTTCGGCACTTCGACACTTCCGTAATTCGGGACTTTCGGGACTTAGCACTTCGGGAATTCGAGACTTCGGCAATTCCCTAACCCTAACCCATAACCCTATCCTTACCTCTAACCCTTCCCTTAACCCTAACCCTAACTCCACCCCTAAACCTACCCTGAACCCAAACCCTACCCCTAACCCTACCCTTAACTCTAACCCTAACCCTACCCTTAACCCTACCCTTACCCTACCCTATTGGTACTATGTTATCTCCCTCTCCTGTTTTGCCACTTTTCAGTAATCCGAAGCACTTCGGCACTTCCAAATTTCGGAAATTCGGTTCGGTTCGGAACTTTCTAAATTCGGCAATTTGAGACTTAGGCAATTCGGTTCGGCACTTCCGAAATTTGCCACTTCGGAAATGTGGAAATTCGGAAGCATCTGAATTGCCGAAACGAATTGCACATGTTTAGATGCTATTTCACTGTGTGTGTGTGTCTGACTGATTTAAATGTATTAATATACCTTTTTATGTAGGCACCTGGTCCTAACCAGGGCCGTTTTTAAGGAGGGGCAAAAGGGGCAGCTGCCCTGGGCCCAGTTACTCCTGGGGGCCCTAAGGCAGCTGCCCCATGGGCCCCCTGCAGCACCTGAGGTAATCAGGGGCCCCGGCCCTTTAATACTGCTCTGGACCTGGCCCCTGTAATATGGGGGTTGGCTGAATACATACTCACAGCTAGCCCCCTGCACACACTGCCCTGTGATCCCTTTTCTTCCCCTGGCATGCTGGGAGGAAGTGAGGTCAGATCGCCTCCTCCTCAGTGCCGCTGGGGAGGGGGCACACACCACATGGAGGAGAATACAAGCATTGTGGGGGGTCAGTGCCGCAGGGGAGGGGGCACACACCACATGGAGGCATTGTGGGGGAGAGGGACTGAGAAAGCTGATAGCAGACTCCCATCAGCCTGGGCCAGCAAGCTCCCACTGGACCCCAGGGAAGCCACCCCTCTGTACCCAAAAGGTAAGGAGACAGGAGGGTGGCTAAATATTGTTTGTTTTTTGTTTTGCTTATTTCTGATATCACTTTCATTCAAGTGTTGGTGTTTGTAATGTAACACACAGGGACTAAGTACATGTTAAAAATCCTAGAAGAACCTGGCAGTTCCCTATTAAATATAAATGTAAAAAGTATGTATGTTAACATATTATTGCATCAAGTGTTATCAAAGGCTGTACACCATTTCCAAATGTCACTTTTGCCAAATTCTGGACCTGGGTATGTAAGAACAGAGTTGAGACATTATATTGGCCAAGGTTGCTGGGAGTTGCTGTCCAAGAGCTGCTAGAAGGCAGAGATTAAAATATGTAAATGTGCACATATATGTGTGTGTGTGTCAGTGTGTGTATCTGGTTATGTCCTTGTGTCCTTGTGTGTATCTGGCTGTGTTTGTCTGTGTGTCAGTGTTTCTGTGTGTATGTATACCTGTGTATGTGTACTTGTGTGTCAGTGTGTATGTGTACCTGTGTGTGTGTGTGTGTGTATGCATGTGTCAGTGTGTGTAAGTGTGCATCTGAGTGTGTGGTAATGCATACATCCCAGCATTTTAATGCCAACACAAATACACTCCTATATTACATCTCTAGCACTGTATACATATACACCCCTGCATTTATACCTTTATGTATGTGTGTATCTGAGTGTGTGTGTGTGTGTATATACCTGTGTCAGTGTGTGTGTGTGTGTGTGTGTGTGTATCTCTGTGTGTGGATGTGCCAGTGTGTGTGTGTGTGTGTATTAAAGTGCTTGTATCTGTTTGTCAAAGGGTGTGTATCTGAGTGTGTGTATGTATGTGCCAGTATGTGTCAAGGTGTGAGCATGTGTCAGTGTGCTTTTGTGTGTTTCTGCGTGTTAATGTGTATATGTATATGTGTTATAGAAATCACACAACATGCAAACAGACCCTTGCAAACACAAACATTACATACAAGCACACCAGTTTGCTGAAACACCAATACTACACACAAATGTACATATGCATTTAAAACACAACACTACATCCAAACACCCCCCTGCATGCAAATACAAACATTACATGCAAACACATTCCTGTATTAAAACGCTAAAATTATATACAAACACAAACTCTACACACAAAAGTACACCTGCATTTAAAAGCCAACACTACAGACAATCACACACCCCTGCATTCAAACGCAAACACTACACACAAGTACACCACTGCATTCCAATGGTAACAGTACATACAAATACACCCCTACATGCACACATGCACTCTATACAATAACATGCTGACATTCAATTGCACAAACACTGCTCAAAAATACAACCCTGCAAGGATGGTAGATCCCCAGCTGGCATAGCATCGCAGGAGTTGTATGACAGATGGGGATCTATCTTTTCTTTACTCTTGTGCTACAGGGCAGGCCTGAATTTTTTTTTGCACCAAGGCACTCTCTACATTAGTTTCGCCTCTAGGTTGGGGTGGAGGGAGTGATTGCATGCCCAGGGGGCCCAAGCAGATGCTTGCCCAGGGTCCAATCAATATTAAAGACGGCCCTGGTCCTAACCTTGACTTTCCTTTATTACGGAACAATATAAACGATAACCAGAACTGTAAGAGAGAGATTTGATATACACTGCAATCTCTATAATGTGCAGTTTGAGCCCAGTTGATGTTTATTGGATTGTATTCTGGGAAATGTTTTCATTACAGATGATCGACATGCCATGTTTAATGTCAAATACATTTTGTTCATTCCCAGATATGATTAGATCCAATTACACTGAGAAGCACATCTACAGATATGTCTTGCAATGTATGTTTTCAGCTAGGTTTGTGATGCATTTATGTGAAAAAAATAAGAAAATATAAGTGCAGGCTAAAAACACTTAGTGTATTGTCACTAAGTACACGTATATAAAAACAGAAATACCACAGAAAAAAAGTGTTAAAGTGCACACTGTAAAAATTATTTTCCTTTAAAATACAATAAGATATGATGGGTCTTTTTCTTGATAAAACCCTAAATCATACAAATACAAAACAGAGGAACCATAGTGTAGAATTATGCAATTCTGTCATTTACCAGTTTAGCAACTAACTCTGCTAGGTTATCCAATTCCAATCTAATTTGACTAGTTTAGCCTTCATTTTGCAATTCAGATTTAATTTGCTAAAATTTGAAAGCGTGGATATTTATTACAGGGTGAATAGCTCGGAATTTAAAGTAACTGGAAAAATTCCCCAAGTCACATCTAGTTTTCAGTTCAGCTACTTTAGCCTAAATTTTTGACTCCATAATGGCAAACAGATTTCCCTATGATTCATCAGCTTGTTCACATAGATATCATTTATATCCTTGAATATTCTGTTTTTGCAAAAAAAAGCATACAAGCCTTTTTAAAAAAATATCTATAGAATTTCACAAGACAACCGGGTTAAACAGAGATTTTCACATCTTTATTGTTCTTCCCTTTCCTCTGCTTTACGTGAAAACGCCTTTATTCCAGTCTCAATTGGTGAAATCTTGTCTGTTGTATGTTCCTGTTAATGTACGGGTTAGCACATAGTGGTTTGTACTGAGTCTGTATTTATTTGTATAATACCATCATATACCCTCTGAGGCAGGGGCGTACCTGGAGCATTTGGCACCTGGGGTGGATCCTATATTTGTCTTAAAAATGTTTTTAAAAAACGCAATTTTTGAAAACGTATTTTTAGCAGTGTTTGTATTTTTTTTTATGTATTTAGCACCGAGCAGCGTTTGTGCTTGAATGTAAGCATGTTTTTGTATGGAGTATGTGTGAGTGAATGTATGGGTGTGTTTGCGTGTATTGGCATTTGAATGCAGGCGTGCATTTTTCTGTAGTGTGGTTTTTGAATATGGTGGTGTTGGTGGGAGGAAGAGGTGGGTAATACTGTGATGGAGGGGGTGATGTGTGAGGGGGGGGGGTGATGGTGAGAGGGAGGGGGGTGATGGTTTTAGGGAGGAGGGAAGGTGAGAGGGAGTGGGGAGTAATACTGTGATGGAGGGGGTGATGGTGAGAGGGAGGGGGGTGATGGTGAGAGGGAAGGGGGTGATGGTGAGAGGGAGGGGGGGTGAGAGGGAGGGGGGGTGATGGTGAGAGGGAGGGGGGTGATGGTGAGAGGGAGGGGGGGTGATGGTGAGAGGGAAGGGGGGTGATGGTGAGAGGGAAGGGGGGTGATGGTGAGAGGGAAGGGGGGTGATGGTGAGAGGGAAGGGGGGTGATGGTGAGAGGGAAGGGGGGTGATGGTGAGAGGGAGGGGGGGTGATGGTGAGAGGGAGGGGGGGTGATGGTGAGAGGGAGGGGGGGTGATGGTGAGAGGGAGGGGGGTGATGGTGAGAGGGAGGGGGGGTGATGGTGAGAGGGAAGGGGGTGATGGTGAGAGGGAGGGGGTGATGGTGAGAGGGGTGGTGGTGTGAGGGGAGTGATGTGAAGGCGAGAGGGGCTCATGTTAGAGGGAGATGGTGAGAGGGAAGGGGGGTGATGGTGAGAGGGAAGGGGGGTGATGGTGAGAGGGAAGGGGGGTGATGGTGAGAGGGAGGGGGGGTGATGGTGAGAGGGGTGGTGGTGTGAGGGGAGTGATGTGAAGGCGAGAGGGGCTCATGTTAGAGGGAGATGGTGAGAGGGAAGGGGGGTGATGGTGAGAGGGAAGGGGGGTGATGGTGAGAGGGAAGGGGGGTGATGGTGAGAGGGAAGGGGGGTGATGGTGAGAGGAAAGGGGGTGATGGTGAGAGGAAAGAGGGGGTGATGGTGAGAGGAAAGAGGGGGTGGTGATGATGATGATGATGATGATGAGAGGAAAGAGGGGGTGATGTGAGAGTGAGAGGGGGGGTGATGGTGAGAGGGAGGGGGGTGATGGGGGAGACTAAATACCTTATATCTCATCTGCCCCTTGCCTGTCCAGTCCCCCAATGTATCAGAATCACTCTGTAGTGAAGTTATATCATGCTCAGACTATATTATCTTACCTAGTCTTGCTTTCTCTGCAAATACCAACAAATGACTTTCAATGCCTACATCAAGATCATTTAGAAACGGGCCCCGGACAGAGCCATGAGGAACTCCACTTACCAGTTTTGTCCAATTTGAAAATGTTCAGTTTACAAATACTCTCTGCACTCTATCTTTAGGCCAGTGTTCTATCTAAGGGCACAGCCTTTCATATAAATATTTCAATATGTAAATGGTATGAGTATGACCCACTCACGAGTTAGGACAAGCTGTGTGGCGTTAAGGACCATTTGTAATAAAGACATGCGATATCATTGTTCCTGAAACTGTTAATGGCTCTTTACAATAAATCTCTTCTTGTTTTTGTTTGCAGATGCTGAGTTCTGTGAGGTTACTGGTGCAGCTGATGATCTACAGGTTAGAAATGAATTTCATGAAGAGGGACTGAGAGACCATGAATCTCGTGCATCTGTGGATCACCATGGCCACTCTCATTCTGCAGGAGCAGGGGGCATTGCAGAATTTGTATGGATGGTATTACTTGGAGATGGGATCCATAACTTCACTGATGGATTAGCTATAGGTATGACACCATTTCATATAGACCTGGTAAATACCAATTTTTCCATTTACAGTGTAAATCTAATGTGGCTGCAATTTGTGCTCTCTGTTATAGGGGCTGCTTTTTCTGCTGGCTTTTCTGGTGGTCTCAGCACTTCTGTTGCTGTATTCTGTCATGAGTTGCCTCATGAGCTGGGTATGTAAAAAAAAATGTTTTAAAAGCACATCATACATGCGGAAAATGAACAATTATTTTGATTGATCTGGTAAAATGAATGGGTTTTAATCAGTTGCATTTTACAACCTTTACATTTAAACAGTAATTGTCACAATGGTTGTACTCCTGTCTAGACCATTTAAAAATAAATAAATCTTTATTTTGGTCATTCCACTGGCAAGTAAAGCACATACATCAGTGATTGCATGAAATACACAGACAATTCCAATGCAACAATTTCTCTAGCAATATGAAAAAAATAAGTGGAATTAGTTTATTTAATTATTATTTATTTTTTTATGAAGATATGCAGAACAAAAGTGAAACTAAACAAAATCGGAGAACATATACTAGTAAAATATTCCCCTAAGGTTGTGCAAGTGTCAACAGAGGCAAGGTTACGCTATAACCCTCTGGGGATTTACCTCCCTCCCAGATTGTCAAAAGTAACTATGGATTCCCTGACTGGTTGCTGGGAGTAGGGTGGGGGGTGGGGAGGGAGGGAGGGGGGAAAAGGGGGGAATCGGGCCTCTAGGGGTCCTCCAAGGGAGGACTAGGATGTTGGTATAACAGGAAAGTAGTCAGTAGTTACTAGCTCTCACTAAAATAATAAGAGTAACAGAAAATAAGTCAAGATGAGCTCAACAGCTCATGAATAACTGCAGTTGTTGGTGGTGGAGCTTGTTAGGATTGGGTAGCCCTAATCCGGACATTTGTGGTCCGGGTACAGCATAAATGTGGACCTCTCGAATTGTAATGGCGTCTTCCCCCTACTGGCGTTGAGGTTAAGGGCTTTATTCTGCTGTGACTGGAAGTGCAGTATAAGGTCTGCTTGGGCATTCCTTGGTGCTATAGACGGCTTTGTCATTCTGAACAGGCCATCTAGCTTCACCGCCTTGGCCTATTTTGGGGACAACACAGTGTTGAACAGCAACCTTGCGCTTTAGGGAGGTTATCCTGGAGTCTTGGGTACATGTGGAGGCCTCCATTAGGGTTATCCGAGAGGTTGCGCCTTTAATGGAGTCCTTGAAGTGGGCCCTGTCTGCATCGATATTAGTTCTGAGCTCTGCCAACATGCTGCTTTTCAGCTGTACGGCGACGATGACTGGCTTATTAGTGTTTTGCTGCTGAGGTGGCTGTGCTTTTGGCAGTCCACGTGTTTTGCCACTGCTCCCAGGTCAAAAGGAATGTCCTCCGACGATAAGGAGGATTCTTCATCACCCAGCACCATTTTGTCCCATGTGGATCATTGGGAGTCTTGCAGGAGTTCCCGATGTCTTAGCTTCATGGGCCTTTATCTGTGTGGCAGATCGCCTGGTACCATGACTAGGTATCTCCGCCAAACACACTACCGAGCTATCACCAGGACACAAGCAGCGCCCCAGCCCCTAGCCGCCGCAGCTTGACCGGGGTCTTTTTGTCGCTTCCTGCCCTAGAACAGCTTCAAATGATACAGCTTCAAATGATTAAGCTCTCCTGCAGAGAGTATAGCTTGTCCACCCAAACACTAGTCAAGACTGAATGAAGGGTGAAAATGTACTGATTTATTCAGGCCAGGTTGCCTGCTTATATACACAAACTCCAGCATGGGGTCTTTATTCAGACATACAGTAACCCTGCCCAGGAGTCTGGGAGATAAGTGAGTTTTTGCCTTTGCTTAAACTATATTTTCTCCCAGAAACACAAGGTACAACCATAAAAACACCCCAAAACATGTATAAAACAGAAAGGAACCCCACAAGTCCTACATCCCCAAATAGCCCTAGTCTGAGCGCCCAAGTTGTCCAAATAGCACTCAGGTACATGCAGTGTAGGGGAATCGCCACAAAGGCAAAGTTCTGACCAGCCGCACACGTGGTCCAAAATAGTTTTTAGTACTTTGCCGGTCAACTTCCGGGAGCTCCTGCGGACTAACTACAGGGTGCATCTCCTGGCTCTCAGGGAAAGTTTGTTCGTTACAGTCTTGGGCACCCTCCCGGGCACCCTCCCTTGCTGGCGGATGGGCAAGGGGGTCAAAATACAGGACCAATATGACTGGGAACCGCAAGGTCGCATAGCCTAAAACGGATCCAGAGTACCGCTGAAGTCTGTTCGCAGGTTAGTTCTTGCGAACGACCCTGAGCGTTTTGCTGAATTCAGGAGAGGGAAGCTACCGAACCAGGGGAACCGAAGAGAAGTCTCTCGGGCCACAATCTGCCCTTACTTTTTTTTTTTTCCCCCATTAAACTTAAGTTAGCGGGGCAACGGTTTTAAAATAATTGTGTGTGTGTGTTTGTGTATCTCCGCATTTAAATGCCAGCAAAACACACAGACACACACCTGCATTCAAATGTCAACACTACATACAAACACACCTCTGTATTAAAGCACCAGCACTATAAATAAACACAACTCTGCATTCAAAAACCAACACTACACACAAATGCATGCCATCATTTAAACATCAACACTGCATACAAGCATGCTCTTACATTCAACAGCAAACACTACACACAAGCCGGGCTGCCATCAGAAATTTTGGGGCCCCTGACAAAGCACAAGGTCTGGGCTCCCCCTCATTCCCGGGCCTGCCCACACCCTACCTAGTCCGCTGACAATGATGCAGGACTGAATGTGGTGTGTATAGTGGAGGTGAATTAGAACGTGTGTAATGGATGTAGTGTTTGTGTGTATTGGATACTGTTTGTGCAGTGAATGCAGAGTGTGTGTTTGTGTAGCGGATGCAGTGTGTATAGTGAACACAGAGTGTGTTTGAGTAGTGGATGTAATGTGTGTACAGTGATGTAGTGTGTGTTTGTGTAGTGGATGTAGTGTTTGTATGTACTAGATGCAATGTGTTTAGTGGATGCAGTGTCTGTAGAGGATGTAGTGTGTGTATTAGACGCAGTGTATGTGTATAGTGAATGCAGAGTGTTTCAATTTGTGGTGGATGTAGTGTGTGTACTGTGAATACAGGATGTTTGTGTAGTGGATGCTGTGTGTACAGTTAATGCAGAGTGTGTGCATAGTTTAGTGAATGCAGAGTGTGTGTTAGGGTGTAGTGAATGCAGAGTGTCAGTGTAATGAATGTAGTGTGTGTTAATGTGTAGTGAATGTAGTGTGTGTTAATGTGTAGTGAATGCAGAGAGTGTTAATGTGTAGTGAATGCAGAGTGTTAATGTGTAGTGAATGCAGAGAGTGTGTTAGTGTGTAGCAGATGCAGAGTGTGTGTTAGTGTAGTGAATGCAGAGTGTATGCAGAGTGTGTGTCAGTATAGTGGATGCAGTGAGTGTGTTAGTGTGTAGTGTATGCAGAGTGCATGTTGTATTAGCGAATGCAGTGTGTGTATTGTATTAGTGTATGCAGTGTGTGTTGTATTAGTGTATGCAGTGTGTGTTGTATTAGTGTATGCAGTATGTGTGTTGTGTTAGTGTATGCAGTGTGTGTGTTGTATTAGTGTATGCAGTGTGTGTTGTATTAGTGTATGTTGTGTGTGTGTTGTGTTAGTGTATGCAGAGTGTGTTGTGTTAGTGTATGCATTGTGTGTTGTGTCAGTGTATGCATTGTGTGTGTGTTGTGTTAGTGTATGCAGTGTGTGTTGTGTCAGTGTATGCAGTGTGTGTGTTGTGTCAGTGTATGCAGAGTGTTTGTTGTGTCAGTGTATGCAGTGTGTGTGCGTTGTGTCAGTGTGTGTAGTGTGTGTAGTGTGTTGTGTTAGTGTATGCAGTGTGGTGTGTTAGTGTATGCAGTGTGTGTGTGTGTGTTGTGTAAGTGTATGCAGTGTGTGTTGTGTAAGTGTATGCAGTGTGTGTTGTGTTAGTGTATGCATTGTGTGTTGTGTCAGTGTATGCATTGTGTGTGTGTTGTGTTAGTGTATGCAGTGTGTGTTGTGTCAGTGTATGCAGTGTGTTTGTTGTGTCAGTGTATGCAGTGTGTGTGCGTTGTGTCAGTGTGTGTAGTGTGTGTAGTGTGTTGTGTTAGTGTATGCAGTGTGGTGTGTTAGTGTATGCAGTGTGTGTGTGTGTGTTGTGTAAGTGTATGCAGTGTGTGTTGTGTAAGTGTATGCAGTGTGTGTTGTGTTAGTGTATGCAGTGTGTGTGTTGTGTTAGTGTATGCAGTGTGTGTTGTTAGTGTATGCAGTGTGTGTGTTGTGTTAGTGTATGCAGTGTGTGTGTTGTGTTAGTGTATGCAGTGTGTGTGTGTTGTGTTAGTGTATGCAGTGTGTGTGTTGTCAGTGTATGCAGTGTGTGTGTTGTCAGTGTATGCAGGGTGTGTGTTGTGTCAGTGTATGCAGTGTGTGTGTTGTGTGTTGTGTCAATGTATGTAGTGTGTGTGTGTGTGTGTGTGTAAATGTGCAATCTGGGGGGGGGGGGGAGGGGGAGGAAGGGGCATTTTCACATACATTTAAAAAAATATTTTTTTTATTTAATTAAATGGTTTCTCCCCCCTTCCTGCTTACTTTTGTCCAGGGTGGGGGGGGAGATTCCATCCCTGGTGGTCTGGTGGGGGGCCCCCCGGCTCCCTGTTACCGCAGAGGGGGCCCAGACAGCACACTGCTTCTCCTCTTCTCTCCTCCAATAACCCTCGTCAGACCTGTGGAGCGTTGCCATGGCAACCGGGTCTCGCGAGAGTTATTAGCAGAGAGAAGAGAAGAGGCTGTGTGCTGCCTGGGCCCCCTCTGAGGGAACAGGGAGCCGGGGGCCCGCGGATGCACACATAGATAGCGAATATCGCTATCTATGTGTGCAGAGAAAGAAAGTGGGACTGCCAGAGCAGGGCCGTCATGGTTGTCACCCCCTGATGGCGGCCCTGCACACAAGTACACCTGTCCTTTCAAATGCCAACACTACACACAAATACACACAAATCTTGCAAGGTTTGGCAAATGGTCGATCCCCAGCTGGTAAAGTATTGTGGAAGTTGCACTACAACTTATAGTGGGTGAGCAAAAAACCTCTTCCACATTAGTTCTGCCAGTACTGAGAATTTGAATGTGCCCACATGAGCTGGAATTTAAGGGGCTGCCTATTGCCCCTCCTTCACCTGTAAAGCATATTTCCCTGTTAATTTTTTATCTGACCTGTTCCCCTGTAAATGTTTTGTTTTAGGTGATTTTGCCGTTTTGCTACAGACTGGAATGCCAATAAAGCGAGTACTTTTATTCAGCCTGCTTTCAGCATTCCTGTCATACCTGGGTTTGCTGACGGGAGTTTTGGTCAGTCAAAGCTCAGCAGAGGTCACACCTTGGATATTTGCTGCTACAGCTGGTATATTTCTCTACGTTGCACTGGTGGACATGGTATGTTTGGATTTAAATTACTGCAATCACAGTCTCTACATTGGTAGACATGGTATGTTTGGATTTACATTATACAGTCAGTCTGTACATGGTAGATATGGTATGTTTGGATTAACATTACACAGTCACAGTCTGTACATTGGTAGATATGGTATGTTTGGATTTAAATTACTGCAATCACAGTCTCTACATTGGTAAACATGGTATGTTTGGATCAACATTGCAGCAGTCACAGTCTGTATATTGGTAGACATGGTATGTTTGGATCAACAGGTCAGTCTGTATATTGGTAGACATGGTATGTTTGGATCAACATTACACAGTCACAGTCTGTATATTGGTAGACATGGTATGTTTGGATCGACATTATACAGTCACAGTCTGTACATTGGTAGACATGGTATGTTTGGATTAACATTACAGTCACAGTCTGTACATTGGTAGACATGGTATGTTTGGATTTACATTATACAGTCAGTCTGTACATGGTAGATATGGTATGTTTGGATTAACATTACACAGTCACAGTCTGTACATTGGTAGATATGGTATGTTTGGATTAACATTACACAGTAACAGTCTGTACATTGGTAGACATGGTATGTTTGGATTAACATTACAGTCACAGTCTGTACATTGGTAGACATGGTATGTTTGGATTTACATTGCACAGTCACAGTCTGTACATTGGTAGACATGGTATGTTTGGATCAACATTACACAGTCACAGTCTGTACATTGCTAGACATGGTGTGTTTGGATTAACATTACACAGTCACAGTCTGTACATTGGTAGACATGGTATGTTTGGATTAACATTGCACAGTCAGTCTGTACATTGGTAGACATGGTATGTTTGGATTAACATCACAGCAGTCCAAGGCTGTACATTGGTAGACATGTTATGTTTGGATTAACATTACACAGTCACAGTCTGTGAATTGCTAGACATGGTATGTTTGGACCATGAACCAGTACTCCTCTTTGGCACTATTATGCATGCATTCATTTTTTTTCTCTCTATCTATTAACAAGCAATGCAATGAACCCAATTTCTCTTTCTGTCAGCTCCCCCAGATGTTAAACCGTGGGACCTCTGATCTTTCCCAAGGAAAGGATATCTTCATCCACGGTGCTGGTTTCTTTCTTGGAGGTGTCATAATGCTGTGCATCGCACTCTTCCAGGAGGACATGGGGTTTCAAAATGTATAAGAATTTTTTTTTTACTTCAAAATAAAGTGTTCTATGAAACTTCCATTTCTGTAAATGGCACGAAGAAAACAATTCAGTACCTTTGACATTCTATACAGTCATGATCATCTGGCCCTTCTATCATAGGAAACCTAGAATTCTTAAAGCAAGGGGCTGAACTCTCACACTGCAACAATTAAGAATAGCAGTGTTCCTAGCAGATACAGCAGCTGCTCTTTAAAATGTAAATTCTAGCCGCACAAGTAATGCAAGCACACATTAAACATGGTGTATGAAACTTTACATCGAACAGGCATTCCTGAAAATACAGGGATTTCTGGCCATGTGTACAGCTTGTATGTGATTCAAAAAGAAACATGGATCTATAGGCTTAGACTATTGTTTTTATTTATAATTTTATACTTTTAGCTAGCATAAAAACATCTGCAAACAGATTGGCTATAAAATGACTAGGATTTGGCAAAATCGCTATTTTTTAAGATTCCCTTTAAACATAAGGGAGCACAACATTGCACTACGTTCAGTTTCCATAGAATTTTCCCAATTTGATCAACTCTAAACGTGCTATTTCTATGGCTGTCTGGGACAAATAATGTATATACTATTAGCACGCACTGGTGATAAGCACAGGGGCCACTACTGCCCTTAATGTATAGGCCTCCGTGTGTCTGCTGCATTATACAGATTTATTTTAACGAAATAAGGACTGTTGACTAAGGCCTTGAATATGATGACCACATACAACATGCTGTACAAAAAGTGTTAAAACACTCCTACTTCTGACTTCTACACACTGTTAAAATTATCTCTATGTATGCATGTACTGCAAGACTCTGGTGTATATTGTCATATAGGGAGGACCATTTAAAAAAATAAATAAAAAAAAATCACAGTAAAAAAATAAATTCAAAGCAAGCTGTAAAACCACCCATGTTATTCATTATACTATATGAAAATAAAAACATTTCCTTTCCCCCCTTTTTCCCCCTTTTTTCCCCCAAGTTTTAATTCTTCTTGTTTCTTTGCCATTCAGTGACATTATTGGGATTGTAGCCCTATATTTAGCAGTGTAGCAAAGTAAACTCACTACTTAGGAGCACTTTAGCTTTCCTTACACACACATAGACATACAAAGCCTTTATTTATTTTTATTGGTGTAATAGACAATCCGGTAAACAAGAAGCAATGGCTCCAAATAGACAACAATCCGAATGGCATGCAGGCACATCGGTGTTTGCTTGATTAGTATGAGTGATATAAAATCGGGTTACATAGGTAGGCCAACACAATGTTACATTGGGAGCAAACCAGTGTGAGGAAAAGTAGTTACATTTGGTAATAGTATAACATGCTTTTATGATTTATCATTCCGTATGAGTAACAACAGAAGTAACGTAGTGAGAGAGTTTCCAGTATATCACAGTGTACCTTGTGTATCCAGTGTCTGCATAATGTACAAAGGTACCATGAAAACATAAACCCTCAGATTTATTCAAAAACCAGTGTAGGTGAATGTATGTGGGATAACTGGAACATTGTAAGTGGCAGACCAATTGGTAAGGCTAGTAGTCCTATGCATGCCTGTCCTGTGTGGGTACACCCTGTACCTCCATCGGAATGATCCCTCGTAGTGTCTTTTAAAATCGTATCACGTAACAATGGGTGAAGAGGAGCATGAGGGGTAAAGAATGAAACGATACTGTTTTGTCAACTTAGAGGGATACTGTAGGCACCCAGACCACTTCAGCTAATTGAAGTGGTCTGGGTGCAATGTCCCTTTTGCACCTAGTGCTGCAATATTAAACATTGCAGTTCCCGAGAACTGCAATGTTGCAGCACAAAGTCTGCCCACAGTGGCTGTCTACCAGACAGCCACTAGAGGGCTTCCTGTATTGAAATGGACCTTGGTCCGGTATCCGACGCTGGACGTCCTCACACTCTGCATGAGGACCTCCAGCATCAGATTTTTTTTTTCTCGTAGGAAAGCATTGATTCAATGCCTTCCTATGGGGACGTCTAATTTGCGCATGGCATTTGCTGCGCATGTGCATCAGCGCCCACTCATCGCGGGCCGTCAGAAGGAGCAGACCCAGGACCCACGCTGAGGGACATTGGTGCTGGAAAAAGGTAAGTAAATAAAAGGTTTTATACACCTGTGTGGTAGGCCGCAAGGGAGGGGGAAGGCAGAGGGAGCTACAGTGCCAGGAATACAGCTTTGTATTCCTGGCACTGCTGTAGTCAGTGGCGTACACACAACCCATGGGGTCCCGGTGCGAAAACTGATCCGTGGGCCCCCCCCACGCGCGCGCTTACTCTGCGCGGGCTGGGGCCGCAACACATGGCGGCGGGCACCGGGTCGCAGGGCTGCGACCGCGGTATGTACGCCAGTGCATGCATAAACACATACACTTAAAGGACCACTACAGACACCCAGATCACATCAGCTCAATGAAGTGTTCTGGGTGCCAGGTCTCTAGTTTTAACCCTGCAGCTGAAAACATAGCAGTTTCAGAGAAACTGCTATGTTTCACTGAGGGTTAATCCAGCCTCTAGTGGCTGTCTCATTGACAGCCGCTAGAGGATTTTCTGCGATTCTCACTGTGAAAATCACAGTGAGAAGACGCTGAACGTCCATAGGAAAGCATTGATTAATGCTTTCCTATGGGCGGTTTGAATGCGCGCGTGGCTCTTGCCACGCATGCGCATTCGGAGCTGAGAGGCGGATCGGGGCGGAGAGATTCCCAGCGCCAAGGGAGTCCGACGCTGGAGAAAGGCAAGTGCTTAAGACACACACACACTCTCTCATGAACAGACGCACACATTTACTGACAGACACACAACAGACAGACATACATACACACTCACTAACAGACGCACACAAACATACTCAGTAACAGACACACACTCTAACACACTCACTAACACACACTCACACATTAACATACACACACACACACACACACACACACACTCTAAGACTAACACACACACACTAACACTTTTTTTTAATCCCCCCAGCCTCCTTACCTGTGGGAGAGCTGAGGGGATTCCCTGGGGTCCAGTGGTGTTGCTGGCCCTGCTGTCACCCGGTTGGCCGGTCCTACGGGCGCGCGAGGGAGCACTGTCTCCTGAGTGCTTCCTCTTCAGCTCCCTCGCGCGCCGCGTACTGATGCCGGAGCCGGAAGATGACATCATCTTCCGGCTCCGGTATCAGTGCGGTGCGCGAGGTAGCTGAAGAGGAAGCACCCAGGAGACAGTGCTCCCTCGCGCGCCCGTAGGACCAGCCAGCCGGGTGACAGCAGGGCCAGCCTCGGGGGGCCCTGAGGTGGCTGGCTTCTGGGCCCCCCAGGAGAAGAGGCTGGCCCAGTGACATACATACCTGGGTCGCAGGGCAGCCGGGCCCCCTGGTGGGCCGGGCCCGGTTGCAGCCGCGACCCCTGCGACCTCGGTATGTACGCCACTGGCTGTAGTATCCCTTTAACCCCTTAAGGACACATGACGTGTGACATGTCATGATTCCCTTTTATTCCAGAAGTTTGGTCTTTAAGGGGTTAGGAAGTATTGCCATACATATGGAAAGGTGGGATTAGTAAAATCATGTATTAGGTATACAAATCCTTTTATACTTCTTGAATATTCCACACAGTAGTGAGTTGGGTTAGAATTAAAAGAAAAAAAAATGTATAATATTTTATTGACTTTTCAAATGTAAAAACACATTAAAGTGGCACTGTCATGCCGAACTTACCTTTCCTCAATCTCTTCCTCTTCTCCCCCTCTCTCAGGATCTGTTCTTCTTTTCTTCCTGTCTTCTTTAGTTTTCTTTAAAATCATAAGACAAAGTAGGGACTCTTTGCCATATGGAGGTTTCCTCCGCTTGACCAGCTCTGACCAGCGGAGGAGCAAAGTGTGCTTCATTTCCGCTGGTCAGAGCAATTTTCCCATGATCCCTAGCATTCCTCCCTGTTCCCACAATGCTTCCTGTCAGTATTGCCGAGCGTCCTGTCACTTAGACAGAACGCCGGAAAAACTGCCGAATTGCATCCTAACAGAATGAGAAGAGTTTCTCCATTCGTGTTAGGATGCAATTCGGGACTTTGTTCGGATCGCAATTTCATTTGAATGCAACTCCATTCCTATTCGTGCTGTGGCTGCATCTTGCAGCCGCTTAGTAGATAACTCCCTAATTCCCACGGTATCAGGGCAGTGGCGGATCCAGAGCCTGACCTCGGGAGGGGTACTTGCAGATTATTTAGAGAAATAATCCAGACACAATACCCACTACAGCTCAGTGTAGTGGTTATGGTGCCAGTAACCCCTCCCAGAGTAAGTAGTCAAACCGTTTAAGAACAGTTTGACAACATACCTGAGGTCTGCTTGGAAATGGGGCTGTAGTAGGGCATAGGAGCAGGGGTGCAGTGGTGCAGTGTGTTTGTGTAAGAAGGACTGTGTGAGCAGTGTGTGTGTGTGTGTGTGTGAAAGTTGCAGTGTGTACATGAGGACGGCAGTGTGTGTGCGTTGCAGTGTGAGTGGGGGGCAATGTGTGTATGGGGCAAGTTTGTGTGTATGGGGCAGTGTATGTGTGTGGGGGGCCAATGTGTGTGTAGGGTGTGTGTGTGTTTTGGGGGCAGTGTATGTGGGCAATGTGTGTGTATGGGGGAAGTGTATGTGTATGGTGGGCAATGTATGTATGTGGGGGCAGTGTATGTGTATGGTGGCAGTGTATGTATGTGGGGGCAGTGTATGTGTATGGTGGCAGTGTGTGTGTATGGGGGCAGGGTATGTTATGGGGGCAGTGTGTGTGTGTGTATGTATGGGGGCAGGGTATACCGCGAGTAGGGGCATGTCCACTTCTATCTTTATGTCCGCTTCTATCTTTACATATTACAAGGAGGGAGCTGCGCGCCGGTAGCTCCCTCCTTGTAACAAACTGAACGAACATACGAACACTGATACTAAGTGTTTGTTTGTTCGTCTGATTTTTTTTTATTCATTCATTCGTCTGTCTGATGAATGAATGGATGAAATTCCTGTTCGCATGTCCAAGTGTTTCACTGGGCATGTGCGGGAATCTCACAGGCTATCTAGTGTGGGCAGATGACGTGTCCCACAGGGACTTCACCTACCCACACAAAGATGGCGGCGCCCTGAATATAGATTGGGGCAGAAAATAAAGATTAAAAAAGAGGTAATTTGGGAGACTTAGGGGCATTTGGGGGTGACTAGGGGGTCAGTTAGATGTAGTGGAGGCGGGAGGGGTGTTAAAAAAAAAAACGGGATTCGGCCATGACAGTGCCGCTTTAAGAAACATGAAATCAATGGTAAAAACACATGCTATATACTTGGTAACACTAAATAAGTAGCAAAAAACTGGTAGAAAAAATATACATGAACTGTATTCAATTATAAAGGAAAGGAAATAATAATAAAGTCAAAGAAAAGAAGGTGGGATCTCTCTGGAAGAAATAAGACTACAGAAGGTTCATTGACATTGAAGCTGAGCATTTATAACATTTACCCAATTGTAGAGTGTCAATGTGCATTTGTAGGTTGGGTAGAAATATAGACCATGAAGGTTCTTCAAATAAATGTCCTTATATGTGTTAGCCTTAGCCTTAACCCCTTACGGACCAAACTTCTGGAATAAAAGGGAATCATGACATGTCAAACATGTCATGTGTCCTTAAGGGGTTAAGGACCAAACTTCTGGAATAAAAGGGAATCATGACATGTCACACATGTCATGTGTCCTTAAGGGGTTAAAGGTAGCAAAGTCAGTAAATGGGTTTGCTATTGAAAATTGTCTGGGAAAGTAAAGTAAAGGTGAGTGAAGTAAAATGGAAGGGAGAAATGTGCATAACCATGATATGAAATAAGTAAAAGCAATGGCGTCATGGATAATTGAAATCACCCTTTTACCATTATCAGTGTCAATATCGCTTGTGGCAAGGAATGCTTACTGAACTGACTCGCATCAAAACCTGCACAAATGATAAATAACCATGCTAAAGCAGTACTTTCTGTATTCTGATGGTTGGAACATGGGAATAGTTGCAAGATTTTGTTTTCAGGTGATGGTCATAGTTTTGGCATTTTTTTTTTTTTTTTTAATTCTTTATTTTATTTGTGCATGGAAAACCATAACTTAATTACATTGCCACAACAGCATGTATGCATAAACAGTATGTCGTAGCGTTGCCATAGTGAGGCGTTCAGAGGTTTCTGCACCTTTTTTTTTTTTTTTTTTTTTTAAATGAACATTGCTTAACAGGTTGTTTGTTCTTTTCAGTTCAGCTGAATAAGAGGAATACAGGCTTGACCATGAATCATGAATACACAAAAACAATAACAATTTAAATGACCAGAAGAGTAGTGCTAGGTTTTTAAACAATGTGTTATATATCTGAAAACTGCTTTACCAGATAGGGAAGCGAGAGAGCACATACTTTGCTTTGTCTGCCAGGGCTTGTAGGTTACGCTAAGGGCTTGAGGGAAGTGTTTCGATCCAGCAAACTATCTATGCCGGTGGCTAACGGTCAAGCGCCGTGCCGAGGCTGTAGTGGGTCGAGGACTTAGCAAGTGGGTGGGAGTGTAGTCCCGTGGCTGGTTGCTTGGGCACTACGTAAGGCCAAGAGGGACATGTTTCCTCAATGTGCTATGCACCCTGGACGGATCGGTAACTGAGAGTGGCGGGTCAACATCGTGTTATTTACAGAGATTGCCTAACAAAAGAGGTTACAACATACAAACAGTGTGTAGGCTTGATAGAGTCGTGAAACGGTGCCTTTTGAGCGGTTCTGCATGGTTTAGGTCCCTGAGCTCTCTGTGTGAGTGGGTGCCTGCTAGGGGTTCCCAGCTTGCGGTACCATCGCTGATTGTGGGATTACCTGGCTACGCAGCCTCGGAACTGCTCTAAAACCATTGTGCTACAAGGGTTAACTAGAGGCTGTCTTTCAAATTGGGAGGCCTGTGAATTATGGACTGAAATGTTAGTATATGTACCTGTAGTGGGGCGCAAAACTTAATTAGAGGTCTGGGAGAAGGTACTGTGAGTTCCCTTAAGTCAACGGGCCAACACAACAGGCCTGCTCTCTGGTAAACTGCCCAAGAGGTATCAGACATGCTGAGGAATGGTCGGGAGAGAAGGCTCAATTATTAAACATATGCAATGTGGTGTCGGGTAGATTCTGAAAACAAATGTACAACAAAGCAAATAGCAATAATAAAACAAATATCAAGAGAGAGTTTAAGTCTCTGGGTGTGCAATCAGTTACGTTTCCCCAATAGCTTCATGTGTCTCGTTGTGCAACCCGATAGGTAGGTATCCGAGGTGAGGGCCATAGATGTCGTGCAGTCGATGTTCCATGTGAGCTTTATGAGGCGGTCTCCGACTAGGGCTGCGTTCGCCTTAGACCACTCAGTCCAAAGGACCACAGCAAAGTGAGGGGTGATGGTTTTAGAGTTCATCTGTGGTCTCAACGAGAGTTCATCGATATTGCTGTTTGGTGGGAGGTTCTCGGGACAAATGTCTCGGAGGTGGCCGGATTCCACGTGTGGGAGTTGGAGGGCTTGTCAGGCTGCTGTAAGGCGTCTTGAGGGAGGCCCCATGCCACCAGGTGCTTTTTTGCCTCTGGTAGGTCAGTAATTAGATATGTGTCAGTCCCGTGTAGCACTTGTAGTTTGCGGGGTGGGCGCCATTGGTATTGTATGTTATGTGCGCGGAGTAAGGTGGTAAGTGGCCTGAGGGTTGCGCGCCATTGCATTGTTCCCCTAGATAAGTCCGTATAAAACGAAAGGGACATGTCCTCAAAGGCATAAGGTGTGTTTCCCCTGGTGGCTGCCATTATTGCCATTTTATCTTGGCGTTTATGGAATTTCACGATGATGTCCCTGGGTGCTGCCTTTGGGGCTGTCGTGGGTTTGGGTAGACGGAATGCGCCGTCTATGCTTATGCCCTTGGCTTGTCTCGCAGGGAGAATCGTGCTTACCAGTCGCCGAATGAGGTGAGGCATCTCGGCATCTGAGACTGAGTCTGCTACGCCCCGAATCTTGAGGTTTTGGGCTCGCCGCGTGTCCTCCATTGCCGCCATTTTGTGTTCTGCTTGCATGTGCTGCTGCCGTAGAGTAGCGACATCCTTCTGGATAGCGGTAAGTTGTTGTGCGTGGCTCCTTGTATCTCGTTCGATGACATCCACACGGTCCGACAGGCCTTGGATGTCTCTCTTCATGTCCGCCATGTCGGCCTGGATGCCCCGTCGGAGTTCCGCCAACAGTTCCCTCATCTCCACTTTCGTGACCGGTGTTGCATCTGCCTGTGCCTTGGGCAGTGTCTGCTGTTTCGCGGCAGGTAAGGTCATCTCTTCCTGGTCCGAGAATGGGTCGTCAGAGTTTGTGAAGTCGTCCACATAGCCAGCGTAGTCCGCCATGTTGGGCTCCAGGGCTCCCTGCGCTCTCCGCCACAGGTCCCCGATGGTTGCGCCCGGGCGTGTTCCGTCCGATTTAAGTTTTTTGCTCTTCTTCCCCATGCCGTCTAAGGTGTTGGGGCTATCTAGTTTTGGCATTTTAATAAGTGTATAAGTACATTTAATAAAACATTTTTTTTTAAATCACTAAAGTATGAATTGTCATTATATTATCTTGAATGCAATGGGAGTTTAACATTTTCAGAACAAAATAAACAAACTTGAAAAAGTGTCCAAACAAGCTTTATTTTCATTCCTGCCTCACACTCTGGTGAATACCTGTTCATGAATCGTTACTGGCCGTACATTCAGTATAGAAACATAGAAACATAGAATGTGACGGCAGATAAGAACCATTCGGCCCATCTAGTCTGCCCAGTTTTCTAAAATACTTTCATTAGTCCCTGGCATTATCTTATAGTTAGGATAGCCTTATGCCTATCCCACGCATGCTTAAACTCCTTTACTGTGTTAACCTCTACCACTTCAGCTGGAAGGCTATTCCATGCATCCACTACCCTCTCAGTAAAGTAATACTTCCTGATATTATTTTTAAACCTTTGTCCCTCTAATTTTAGACTACGTCCTCTGGTTGTGGTAGTTTTTCTTCTTTTAAATATAGTCTCCTCCTTTACTGTGTTGATTCCCTTTATGTATTTAAATGTTTCTATCATATCCCCCCTGTCTCGTCTTTCCACCAAGCTATACATGTTAAGATCCTTTAACCTTTCCTGGTAAGTTTTATCCTGCAATCCATGAACCAGTTTAGTAGCCCTTCTTTGAACTCTCTCTAAGTTATCAATATCCTTCTGAAGATACGGTCTCCAGTACTGCGTACAATACTCCAAGTGAGGTCTCACCAGTGTTCTGTACAATGGCATGAGCACTTCCCTCTTTCTACTTCTAATACCTCTCCCTATACAACCAAGCATTCTGCTAGCATTTCCTGCTGCTCTATTACATTGTCTGCCTACTGCCTAAAGGCCATCTGTCAGGAGATATTCAAGTAGACCGGGTAATATTCCCCATGTTTCATACTTCCAGAAACCGTCATTTTTCTAATTGCATATTTTATGTTGAACAACCAAAAGACCCGGAGTACCTGACCGTTCCGTTATAAGGTCATTTAGCTCTCGCATGATATCTATGAGATTATCAGACGAGTAACTAGAAATTCAAGAGTTGGGAAAATGTTTTATTTAAGATTTTAGAATATAAATAAGAAAGTACACCGACTAAAAAAGCCCTTATACAGGGTGAAACGTGTCTCGGGAAGGAATCCATGTCAGACAGCATACACTCTTTTATATACAGAGTTTTAATTTGTTTGCAAGTTTTTTAGTATTGTAATAAATTATTTTATACATTTAAGTCCTCCAATTTGCTGCTACAAAGAAGGGCGGTGTCCTCTTTACATACACCTAAGCCATTCCCCCCAGAGCCAGGTTCATCGGCTCTGAGCAAGGTGAGCAATAATTTGCACTTTAATACCTCCATATCTATATTGTAACCTACTACACCAGAAGGAATTTTCTATTCTACTGCTTTTGTCTTATTCTCTGAGAATTATTTGAATTAAAAGGGAAAGTGCCAACAGACAGCACTACTGCTAAAGAGATTTGAGCCTGTCCATTCTGAGGCTCTACTCCATGTGAGTTGTTAACCTGCAACGTAGATAAGCTTCTCACTCTTTACCATAGAATTATGCTATGTATTTCCCCTATTTTTTTTCTTTCATACATGCCTTGATATCCACTGGATTGAAGCATCATCCAAGCTTGGTAACACCTGATACACCCCCCCATTTAGGGAAGGTGGTTAAATTTCCACCATCTTTCTCACGCTCCACTTATTTTTTTTAAATTCACTTTTGTAAATAACCCCGTGAGATAGTTTAATAGGGTTATTCACTACGTAAGAATCACCGGGAATTCAAAGTGATTTCCAAATTTAAGGCCAAAGTAGCTGAACCAGAAGCATAGCTAACTTGGGTCATTTTTCTAGTTTTCTATTTTGTTTCCTTAATTTTGGAATTCAGTTTGAATTCCCAGCAATTCTCACAATGGTGAACAACCCTTTCAACCGCAACAGCCATTTTCACATTTCTTAAAGAAAAATGTCAGAAATCAGCCTAGTCAACCTAAGGGAAGCTGCAGCAATCGCCTGAATGCATTTGGTATCCGATTAAAATTGTTGCTTTTGCATCAGAATCCTGTACCATATGGCACAGGTAGGGGCGCAAATGTTTGGGTTACTGGCAGGAGGGAAGCACGCAGCTCACAATTAAATATTTGCATCTTTGCCTCAGACTGAGCTCTCCAAGCAGGGAAACTCCTTATAAAGGCTCTCATTCTATGTCGGCTACTATATTGTGTGAGGAAATTTGGTGTGTTGTAAGCCAACCACTTATAGCGCTGAGATGCTAGTCTCGCTTATCTTTTTTCTGTTATTTATGTAGACTTTTATATACTACTTATCCGGTGTATCAGAAGATTGTGGAATCGTTGTATGCTTTATGTAAAGGGGAGGTATTTCCCTTTTTACAATATACCACTATGTTTGGTGGCTGTTTATAAGACTGTGTGCACTATAGATGTTGGTTTATTTATATATTTTTTTGGTGTGTGAGACAGTTATTTAGAGCAGCAAGCTAGATATTCTGCTAATTATTTATTAAATCACTTTATAACATTATCTGATGTTATTTATATTTTTGTATTCTCAATCCATAATTAAAGTAACACTATAGGGTCAGGAACACAAACATGTATTTCTTACCCTATAGTGTTAAAACCACCATTAAGCTTTTTAGTTAAAACCCCCAGGTTCCCCCTAAATATAGTAAAATCTTACTTTTGTTTAAGGCTACAGCTACTGGTGTTGCACCTGATGTGCCTGCTTTGCTAACATCATCAGAAGTAATTATCTGAGCTAGTTACACTGTTTTCCCCTAGGATTACCTGAGACTGTCAAGAAGGTAGATCAAGGGCAGAGCCCACACAAGCCAAACACAGCCCTGGCCAATCAGCCTCGGTGACGGTAGTCACCGGGAATGGAAGACAGACACTATATGTAGGTTCCACAGATTACTCTTGTGTTTTGGTCACCCTGTGCAAACTATTAGTGCAGAGTATGGTTAACTCCTTAAGGACAGTCCTTAAAGACCGCGGATGTACCTCATACATCAACGGTAAATTGTATTATTTATTTCTCGATATCGAGGCATCAAGGAATACCCCCCCACACTTGCACGTGGCGCCCGGCTTCCGATGCTCTGCCTGTACTGGGTGCCTCAATGGGTTGGAGCCCTCTGTTAAAATAAATTTTAAAAAAATGAACTAAACAAAATTAACCCTCCCTCCCCATGTACTTACCAATCACCACCGTTCCCACGCCAGTGATCGGTCTTCTGAGTGAAGAGCAGACAATCCCCCCTCTCTCCAATTTAGGACCCCCATGGGCCATGTAACTGCTCTAAAAGAGTGGTCACTTGGCCGCAATAGGTGTCCACGGTGCCAGCAGGGGGACTGCCTGAAATTACAGGCAGTCCCCTTGCTGGGGAAAAAGTAAAAAAAAATATTAAAATAAAGTTTAAGAATTAATATATATGTATATATACACTGCTCAAAAAAATAAAAGGGAACACAAAAATAACACATCCTAGATCCGAATGAATTAAATATTAATCTTTGTTCTTTACATAGTTGAATGTGCTGACAATAAAATCACACAAAAATAAAAAAAATGGAAATCACATTTTTCAACCCATGGAGGTCTGTATTTGGAGTCACACTTAAAATTAAAGTGGAAAAAACACACTACAGGCAGATCCAACTTTGATGTAATGTCCTTATAACAAGTCAAAATGAGGCTCAGTAGTGTGTGTGGCCTCCACGTGCCTGTATGATCTCCCTACAACGCCTGTGCATGTTCCTGATGAGGTGGCGGATGGTCTCCTGAGGGATCTCCTCCCAGACCTGGACTAAAGCATCTGCCAACTCCTGGACAGTCTGTGGTGCAACGTGACATTGGTGGATGGAGCGAGACATGATGTCCCAGATGTGCTCAATTGGATTCAGGTCTGGGGAACGGGCGGGCCAGTCCATTGCATCAATGCTTTCGTCTTGCAGGAAATGCTGACACTCCAGCCACATGAGGTCTAGCATTGTCTTGCATTAGGAGGAACCCAGGGCCAACCGCACCAGCATATGGTCTCACAAGGGGTCTGAGGATCTCATCTCGGTACCTAATAGCAGTCAGGCTAACTCTGGCGAGCACATTGAGGTCTTTGCGGCAAAGAAATGCCACCCCACACTATTACTGACCCACTGCCAAACCGGTCATGCTGGAGGATGTTGCAGGCAGCAGAACGTTCTCCACGGCATCTCCAGACTGTCACATCTGTCACATGTGCTCAGTGTGAACCTTTCATCTGTGAAGAGCACAGGGCGCCAGTGGCGAATTTGCCAATCTTGGTGTTCTCTTGCAAATGCCAAACGTCCTGCACACCTGTGGACGTCGGGCCCTCAGAGTCTGTTTCTGACCGTTTGAGCAGACACATGCGCATTTGTGGCCTGCTGGAGGTAATTTTGCAGGGCTCTGGCAGTGCTCCTCCTTGCACAAAGGCGGAGGTAGCGGTCCTGCTGCTGGGTTGTTGCCCTCCTACGGCCTCCTCCACGTCTCCTGATGTACTGGCTTGTCTCCTGGTAACGCCTCCATGCTCTGGACACTAGGCTGACAGACACAGCAAACCTTCTTGCCACAGCTCGCATTGATGTGCCAACCTGTATGAGCTGCACTACCTGAGCCACTTGTGTGGGTTGTAGACTCCGTCTCATGCTACCACTAGAGTGAAAGCACCACCAGAATTCAAAAGTGACCAAAACATGAGACAGGAAGCATAGGAACTGAGAAGTGGTCTGTGGTCACCACCTGCAGAACCACTCCTTTATTGGGGGTGTCTTGCTAATTGCCTATAATTTCCACCTGTTGTCTATCCCATTTGCACAACAGCATGTGAAATTGATTGTCACTCAGTGTTGCTTCCTAAGTGGACAGTTTGATTTCACAGAAGTGTTACTGACTTGGAGGTACATTGTGTTGTTTAAGTGTTCCCTTTATTTTTTTGAGCAGTAGCTTCGTAGCCAACAGCTTAAAATACATAGTAAAAACAAAGAGAACGTTACCTGTGCTCTGGCCTAAATCCCCATGTAAATTTAAACAGAGAGCCTCCATTTTGTTTTAATGCACATGGATAGATTATATATATATGTATAATATATATGTATATAATTTCATACTAAGTAAATAAAATAAATATATTATGCATATATAGATGGTCCTCATTTAGCGACCTACCTGTTTTATGACGGCGCGCACTTACAACCAGGAGTATGTGCGAGCCGTCGTGGGGATTCCCTGCTCCGGTGCGCATGTCTGTTTTCAGGGAGACTTCCCCGAACATAGACCAACGCACCAGAGCAGGGAATCCCTTAACTCCTCACTTACCGACCGATTCGTTCTACGACCGGCTCGTAGGAACAGAACCCGGTCGGTAAGTGAGGAGGAGTGTCT